>NC_142707.1:46889530-47182030 GCF_055471065.1 Atractosteus spatula | reverse complement strand
TATTGGATTAAGTTTTTATTAGACAGCATATAAGATTAATATTGAATGTTGCTACTATTTTTGTATCTGCAAATATATTGCATCTCTTGTCACAAAAGCAGTATGTGTGTGTGTGTTTAGGTTATATTTCTGCTTCTTTTATACAAGTACAGTATGTGAAATAAAGAGTGTCCACACAGCATTATCTTCATTTGGTTTGGTCCATTATGTCTGTTTCTCTGAAATTAGATTTCAGGTTTCAATGCAAAAGCGCTACGAATCTCATTTGTATTGAAGACATGTCTATACAGTGAAGAAACTAATTAATCTGAATCTTTGTTAATAATATATTACAGCTTTTTGTTGATTTTTAATTTTTCTACAATCTGTCACTTTTTTGTAAGAACTTAGGTGGCTGAAGTTTTTTTTTTATCTGCTGGTATAACAGAACTCTGGAAAAAGCTGGCAACTTGTTTGTAGAAAACATCAGGCTACCGCTTTCACACGACATCCTTCAATAGGACTTTCAGATAATTTCTAGACATAGATAAAATGAAATTGATGTTGTTTATCTGAGGTTATTTAGGTTTGATGAGGTCTAACACATGTTTGATAAAATGAATTTGAATAAAGCATAAATTGGATTTAAAAGATTGAAAATACATTTTATTTGAGTACTGAGTTTTAACAGACCAAAATTCTATTTGAATTCGTCTTTAAAGCAAAGACAGAAAAAGATGCTGCACGCTTAAATATGTAAGAACCACATCTCAGTTATGCAGGAACACCCACACTGAAACCATGGAAAGAATTAACTGGTCACACTCATGTACTTGGCCTAGACGGATTCAGGGTCCGAATTTAGGGAATCAATTCAGCCATTACTGGCTGGAAAGCACTTGGGCTTCTTGTGAAACTTACAGCATAAACTGAGGCATGTGTAGTGATATTTATTTAAAAATATAAATATGAACCATTCAGCCTGCAAAAAATGTAACATGTACTGTAGCAAATAAAGTAATAAAATCCAATATATTAATAATTCAGCAATGTAAAGAGCTTACAATAAAATACAGTATATAAAAACATATAAACTGTGGAAGCAGCCACATTAAAGACCTTTAAAACACAAACCACCAAGGTAATGCATTGCTGTTGTATCTAAATAACAGCTGGCCTTGTGAAATGCTCGAAATTACTGAGCGCATTTAATTTCTTCTTTTTGCTTTGCCATTGATTTAAATAAGTGCTATCAAGGAAATATGATTAGAAAACATGAGTTGTTAACAAAAGAAAGTCGCAAAAATGGCCAAAGAGAGTCTTTACGTCACTTTTGATTTTTTTAATACAAGCATTAACAAGTAACATACTAGTTATTAGAACTAAATTGAGTCTATTGGCCCAAAAGTTGCATAATAGTAATGTTTCCATTTCAAATACACTAAAAGCCATATACAGCAGCATTTAAATACAATCGATTTCGTCTGTGTAGGTTCTTTGCAGTAAAAATGATCCACTCAGAGAAAGTGAAGGTTGCATGTTGATTTAATGTAATTACTTTATGTACAGGAAGTATATTGCAACTTTAATGTTTCAAGCCTAAATGAGATTACTCTTTTGTAGATTGGGGGGAGTACGGAGCTGAAGGCTGGTCTCAATAAAATAATTTATTTTATTGTAAAATTAAAATCAATAAGTATTGATTAAAAGGTTACAAAAGGCGGTGCGTACAGCCGATTCCCCCCAGCTTTAAAAAACAGCACTGCTGTGTGCCTTGAAAACTGCCCAGAAAAGAACAGAAAACCCGCCTCATGGAATCTAAACAGAGTACTGGAGTTGAGCACAATAGCAAAAGCTTAAAATGAAAATAGCTCCAGTGGAGCAATACTAATACATTTGACACAGCCCCTGCCCTGTTATTATGCAGAGAAGCTTGTGCTTATCCCCTTTTTAAAATTAGTTTTTCCATAGAATCACCATGATGAAAAAGGAGCATTTCCTTATGGCAAACACATCCTTCTCTCGTGAATTTTGTTACTATTTACCGTTCCACATTTTTATCAGCACTCAACTGTACGAAGGCTTCAATTAGTTCTTGATGAATGAGCCCATAAGATCTTGTACTTTCATTTCCCCTGTTACCAGATATTTCGGCAATCATTATAAAATGAAATATCATTGTGATTTGAGTGAGGGATCACACATTATGCTGCAAAGCTTTTTTTTGAAAAGCTTGAATAAATGGGGGGTAAGTTACAAAGTTCCAGACTCTGTTATTTTCAGCATATAGCTACATATTTGGAAACGGTAATCAATTCAAAATGACACATTTTAATGTTTCAAGCTGTGCTCTGTGTATGTGATAAAATGCTATTGTTAAAATTCAGAACAGATTTATCTGAACATTATACATCTGTATAGAGATCCAAAAAGAAAATTAATGAAATAATTTGTAAGACTCAAATTATGTATATCACAACATTTGTATCAAATCAATCACTGCACACTACTGCAGCTTCACGTTTTCTTAACACTGAACATCTACTATTATCCCAACATGAATTTTCACCTAAATCAGCAAGGTACAGTGTATAAAACAGATAAAGAAGGTGTGGATCTTCAGCATAATTAAAAGGAAACACATGGTGTAAATTCATGCTGTGCGAACCTGTCAAAGGGCCTTTAAGCTATGCACAGATGTGAACTATAATGTAGAAACATCAGGAACATACCATTGTGTAATCTAACACAAGCTGGCTCAGTGAGGAGGCACCAAGCTCTGACACCCTTCATGGTGAAAGGAACTGGCTATCAGTCGCAGAGTCTGCAAGAACTGACTCAGGATCATTTCTCAGATCTTCCTTTCGATATGCAAGCAAAATAAAACTTTTGTTCTTTCTTTATTTGGTTAAAACGATACACTCAGATGTCTGGTGCATCAAATCATCACAATATATGTCTTCAACATGTTTTTCACTACCGTAACCCATAGTATATTATGTTTCACTAAATAACTTAATGTTTGTCACCTGAAAAGCAAAATGTGTAGATATTTGATTGGGGTGCTCTAGTTCAAATTCTGAAATGATCTGGCAGAGTCAAACCAAACGATTAATTCTCAAGATGAATGGACAGACTAGGACCAGAACATGCTAATGGAGATTACTGTATGTTGAAATAGATTCAGATAACAGATTTAGCCCAAGGTTTTGGGATGTGTGTATCACATGGCTACTGTGCCATAGAGTGAGAACAAGTTAAAGAAATTAAACAACTTGAACAACTTGTTAATGTTCCTCTCCCAAGAAGCTAGTAGTACCAAAATGAGCTTCATACTGTAGGTAACCTCTTTATATTCTTATGACATCTAAATGTTTTGTTTATTTACTTATTTGTGATGTTTTTCAAGTTAGTCACACCATGAGTATATGTCTGTGTCAGTTTGGCCTGCAGGTGAATTTTTACATTTGAACATGTACATCATCATTCATGAATAAATACAGCTATAAAAGACATACAGCATTTTTGAAGTATTTAATTCATGAAAGGGACTCACAAACCCTGTCCCTTTTCTGTTACCCTCTGCACCCAGCAGCAATCCTGCTGGGAGAAAAGGCTCAAGAGTAATCAGCCATGCACTCAGCAGCAAAAGGGTCAGTAAAACTCCCCTGAAAAAGCATGCAACTTGGAGCAATACCTTGTGATTGAGTCACAAAGATAGCTCTTTATATCATGGTTTCCCACAACAGGAATGAGTTGCAGCTAGCAGTGAATTAAATATTTTTTCTTCCGCAGTTATATTTATTACAATTATAAATAATATATGGATTATACAGTATACAGTTTTTAGGGTATACATACTTATCTAAATGATAAGTACTGTACCTTATAGTGCAACATTTTGAAACCATAACAGATAATTATAATTATATTATTTAGGTACAGTTTTGTTGCTTCAAAAAATCCGGAAATCAAAATACACAATTAAATACACAATTAAAAAACAGTGAATGCTCTGTGATGCAAGTGAAATCGTTTTTCATCCCATAAATCAGAGAAATCCAGAGTAATATAATATGTGTTGCTAACATTTACATCAACTGTGCTTATAAAACACTCTCAGGGCAGTTCTCCAGGAACAGATGTGTAGTAAAGTTTTTACTGCAGAGACCAAAGAGCGTCTTTATGTTCAGATTGCTAAAAAAGAAAATCCAGTCATCTAAGCCATTAATCACGAGTGTTCATTTTCAGCATAAATATCAATAAAAGCAGAAAGGGCTTACCATCATCGATAATGGTCACCACCACTCCTTTTCCAGTGATATTTCTCTTCCAGACAGGCATGATATTGAGGTCAAACCTTTTAGGGCTTCCGAATTGTCCTCGGTTGTACTAAAATAAAAATGTTTTATCATTTTAAAGGTCAAGTTAGTGTATTGTTTTCAAGGCAATGGGTATTTTAGCTGCTTTGAAAAACTCAAAGCTAATTCAAAGCTAATTTTCTTTTTTAGCTCAGAAAAACAGGATGATCTTATATCACACAACTGGAAAAGATAAGTTATTTCAGACTGTATGTTTGAATTAGCATTATTGTAATTGTCAATAAAATAAATCTGATCCACTTCAGTTTAGAGCCTCCTTTCTAAGAAAAAACTGTTTAAAAACAATGTAAGAGCACTGATTATTTATTACACTGGAGAGAAAATCAGAGCAAAAGACAGTTGTAATGGACAAAGTGGGGTTAGAGCTGTAGAATTTTACTTACTTTAGGTATAAAAGTACTACATACAGTAATACATATAACATTATAATTCGGCAATCAATACTGTGTTAACCAACAAAGCAATTGCAACTCTTCTGCAGTTTTACAGGAGATGTAGTGATTCCATTAAAAAAATATATGAACCTTATTTTCAGCAGATTAATGGTAAAGTGCAAGGCAAGATGACAAAAAAGAATACATTCTGCTTTAAAAGGTAGAGCTGTAGAAGCAGAACTCAAGTTCCCATAAATGACCTCAGAGGACTGGAGAATGGACGATCCCGGGATTGCCTTTTAAATGTGGGCACTGTCCAGCTGTGGCACTTACCATACTGTATATACTGCACAGTAGTATATACAGTACAGAACTTCCGTGAACCTCTACTTGGAAGATGTAGAGGATGATTCCACAGTGAAAGATTTGGGAAGAAGGCCACTGCATCCAAAATTTTAGAAAAAGGAAAATTTCCTTTTTACTTTTGAGCGTGAAAGTACAGTACCATTTACTTGGCCCTTTGCAGCTTGCACGCTGACACAGCTCCCCACTCTCTTATCTACCATATGTACTGGGTAACTGGAAATGGGTGCTCACAACTTCAGGATATTTTGTCCCTGGGGACTTAGCTATTCACATACTGCACAGCACTTCTGTTTCTGAGTGATGTGGGTGTCATGGACCCATTATAGACGCTGTCTACAGGGACTCAGTATTCAAAATGTTTGAGAGTCTGATTTACAGCCTAAAGTGGTTTGGGAATAGAACTTTTTATTTTATTTAGTATTTTTGTCTCTCAATTCCATTGGTTGAAAGGAATATCTGAAGTAGGGTACAGGGATTAAAAAATGAAGAGTTTATAGAAAGCAGAGGAAGTTCTGTATATAAATTAACATGACTTTCATTTTTTAAATAAGTATTATATGCTATTTTCATGATAATGAAATATGTTTATACCACCATCAGTGACCTAGAACAAAAGTTGTAGGTGATTAGTCCTGAAAGATGACCACAAAATGTAAAACAATATTTTCTAAACAACTAGTGTTTTATGCATATTTTATAAAAATCAAAATGAAGAAGCATTCTAATTTCTTCACCAGAATGAAAGACTGACATCTAGTGAAAAAAATAACATTATTAATGATTTAGAGACTTTCAAGCAATACTATTAAAGGTCTTAGGGTACTCTATTCATAAATCACTTCTGTTAGATTCCCTTCCTAATCCCAACCAATTTAGCAAAATATTATTCTGAGATCAAATTTTGATTAATAGATGAGACAATCTTTAGTATCTCCTGTGCTCTGGTCTAAGTCAATGTATTTTGGAAGTTCAGCAAAAGATATTTTTATATTTTTCTGCAGTAACCCTTCTCTTCTTTAGTTCTCCAGGTTGACATATTTGGAAGTTATTCGAAATTCTATCTCAGATAGATTTCCCTACAAAATATACAAAAGAATAGAAAATGGGCACATTTTTTTTCCATTGGGTAGCCATGAGCAAAGCAGCCTATTATTTATTTTAAGAAAGAGAGTCCCGCAAAAGAGTCTTCTCTCAGATATTTGATGACAATACTGCATTCTTGCTTTGTAGTGGAAGAGATCAGAACAGAATGAACCCTGAGCTCACAATAGCTGAGTCTGGATTCAAAAAAGTTGCATCATTTATGCCACACAATAGATTCATTGCTCCTATCTGCATTTAAAAATTATACTTATTGCACTACCTTATTAGGAGAAATGCCCACACAAAATGTAAAATATGTTATTAATAATAACATCTAAAAGGGGAAATGTGAAAGTGCTACAAGACAGTCATATGTACAGTACCAAGTACACTCCTTTACTGTCAGACACTGTGCTTATATAAGAATTTCTACTGAAGAAATGGAAACCGCCCAAACCACAGCAAACTTACAGTACCTCGCAGTACTTCAGAGTGTATCCTACAGTGTGTAAAATCAAATTAAATAAATGCATTTGTTAGCTACATAATGTGTAATTTCACAAAATGCTGTTTAAACACAGATGACAATACTTTATGAAAAAGCAATATACTGTATAATATCTTAATGTGTTTAAAGCAATAAACTGATGTTAAAATATTTTGTTTTTTTCTGCCGGCAAAGGACAATTGTGCTGTATAGTGATGTTACCCAATTACTGTGTTGCATCTGTTTGAACAAAGTCTTCTCCCATCTCACAAAAACTGGATTAGGGTGTATACTGTACATGTATACATGTAGACAATCGGAAATGCATAATAGGAGTTGGCAATCAGTCATCATCATGTTACAGTACATAGAGTATAAGAAGGGTTCCTTCACAAACTAATTTATTGAGATGGTGAATCCGCAAGATTGTGCATCTCTTTAGTGACACTGTACACTGTGTAAGTAAAAGAAAAGATGTTTTAGATCCCCTTACACCTTCTCTACAGTTACATGTTTTGCAGGAAAAGCGTAGTAATTCTGAGGTACACAAGGGAATTGTGTTATATTTCGCTTGATACAAAATTTGAACTGGAAACGCACATCCAATTAATATTCAAGAATACGAAAACTAGCCATTTTTCAGATTTTAGATAGTCATAGAAGAGAAAAACACTATCCCCGCCCCGGAACATTGTTTTCATAAGCATCGAGATTTACAGATTCACAAACTGAAAGGTTTAAAAAAGTTTTTTTTTTTTCACCATATGAACAGGAAAAAAGAGCACAGATGAATCTAACTAAACAAAAAAGTAAATAAAGCACAGCAGGAATCTGAAGCTTCCAGGGAGACCAGCTATGCTTTGTAGGAGAAGAAAAGGTCTGACTAGATGAATAGCCTTACTGCATAGGAGTACTGGGCTACCCAAGGGAATCCAGTAATGATAAAGGGGGAGGGGGTGTACAAAGAGAGAGAGTGAGAGACAGAGCAAGCGAAAAACAGGCATCAAAAATATTTATTTCTCACTCCAAAAGACAAACTTGAGGTCTTTTACTTTTTTCATATATAGTACACAAAAAAGCAGGTGGTATAGGATTTTGAAATCACATTTCCAAAGGAGACATGTACAGAACTGAAATGCAATTGATGGAAGAAAATAGAAATGCGAAGAGACTATTCACAATACAGTGCTTACTTTATATACTTAGTGAGAAACCTTTGCTTGAATTTTTGCATTAACAAGATACGCAAGAGTGTATGAGTATAAGCAAAGAAAATGTGTTCTGGACATCCATTGATCCAAAAAGCTTCAAAGATACTTCAAGGCTCAATGTTTTAGTATACTAGTGTTTATTTTACCAACTGTTATGCTGTCATTAAGGTCACAAATATTACAATAAAAAGCAAAAAATGTTTAACGTATTATGTAATATATGCTAAAAAGAATAATTTCCCTCTGAAATCTACATTTTGATTTTTGCTGTGTTTACTGTGTAGAATTGACTTGGTTCACACAGCTGCCATCACATTTGTTTTCTACAAGCAAATGTTTCAACATGAAGGCATCATGTGATTGAGGACTTTTGTACCTTAAAGCCCAATTTATTGCTGCACAAGAAACCCCATTCCTATGCCATTTGTATGTACAGTACAGGTCTGTTTAAAAAAAGATTACTCGATAGCCTTTTTCACAAGCAGTTTTTTTAATTCCCAAATTGCTTAAAGGCGGGGGAGTTATAATGTTGTGTGTTCATAAGAAAATCATTTGTCTGCAGTATAGAGAAAAATTGCTCTCATAATGAAAGTGTTATATGCTATCCCAACACTGGTTTCAAATTAGGAATAACAAACACTAATCACATCCTGTAGTAGGAAGATTCCAAGACTGTTATTTTCCAAGGGAAAAAAATAATCTGTAAAAGATATACTGTAGCTCCCATCTACGTCAGAAAACCCACTCTAACTAGGCTAAATCACTGTATGATCACAAAAAAGATCTAAGATTTCCAGAGATGTAATCCCATACACTGTATATATACTGTATATGTTAAAATTAGAACACATACAAAGGAAAGCGACAAGGTGATGATTAGCAATAGTAATTATATTACAGGTATTCACATGAGTCACTTTAATTTCTTACCTCCATATAAAAAATGAGAATATTATGATTTCAAAATAGAACAAGTATAAATCATGAAAGCTAAGCTTGCTAACTGACAGCTGAATCAGTAAGGACAATATAAACAGCTAAACATGTCCTTGGAGAGGAAAGATTTTACTTTGCCATTTGTCCCTGGCATGCCCCCAAACCTGAGCAGATTACTTGTGGCCAATCAATATTTGTATCCACCAGAGGCCTGTTATACAGTTTAAAAAAAAGCTGCTTCAAGGAGACTTGCTCCCTTGTTTGCATTTAGTTTTAGCCACTGGGCACTGTGATAAGAATCCTGGACATGGCTCATTTTTCATTTCCTAGCACTCTCCTGGATTTCCAATGAAAGGTGGCAGAGTGCTTTAAAGAGCCTTAATGTAGCAGTTTCCTGACCCAGTTAGAAAACAAAATCATGTTTATATATGTATATAATATACTGTATACAGTATGTAGACACACTTTCAATACAATCAACTCTCATTATTAATTAAACAATGATAACAAATTAATCCTATACAGCACACACAATATGTGACACATATTTTCACCTCTCAGTATTAACTGAGCAGTGCTAACTAGTTTTTTGAGTGGTGTCATGCAAGACTGTGCCAATAGAAAATGACACAGTTTACATTCTCTTGTTGCCTTCCTTATTACCTCCTAAGTATGCAATGGTAACAAAGGTGTGCTTGCAGGTTTGTACCTGTTGCAAAGCTGATGATTTCAAGCAGTAAAAGGTGCAAAGGTTCACAGGTTTGAATCACACTGTAGCTCCGTTAAAAAGGGACAGGTGCTGGTGGGAAGGTCTCAACGTGAAGTCAGAAGGGAACTCAGGGTTCAGTCACTAAACTCCAGCAGGACTAACAACTGAAAGGCAGGCCTAAGTGATCAATCAAGACCCAGTCAGTCACATGTAGCAGCTCGGAAGAGACCTCCTGAGGAATCACTTCCACACATCTACTGTACAACTACTATATGTCTATTTACAAAACTGGATGTCATGAAAAAACACACAAACTCGACTGTAATCATAAGACAGCTCAGGGCTGCTGGGTCAGAGTGCCAGCATTTCAACAATAGCACCTCTGTGAATGGACATTGCCACATGGCTAGTCTTTGAGCATCAATGTACAGCAGAAATGGGCAAAGGGGGACATTTGCTGATGAATCTGGAGTTTAGAATTTTATTTGAATGTGGCAGTGCATATGTATACAGGAGAAACAAAGTAAAGCTGTTCAAGAAGTCCCCTGTATGGTAATATATAGCCTTTTGATGGTGGTAACATTGTCTAAAAGACACTAACGATGTCCTCAAGACCCAGCATGTAGTCTACCAAATACATTTTGCTATGCAGTGTGTTTATTATAATTAATAATATTACGATTTTATTTTTTTACAAAACAGGTTAGATGGGCACATTACCTACTTTCATTTGGAACCTTTCTTATGTTCTCATGTTCATTTTGAATCTAATACTGCATTACAAAGGTTTTTTAAATGTTTATGTACTGTACATGAGTGTGCATTTGTATACATGTTATATTCACTCCATATGTCTTTATAAGAAATTGAATGTAAAACAAAATAATGACGTCTGAGCTTTCTAATTTTCCACCTTCATATTTATGACAAGAATGCAGCAGTACCGTTGCGGTGTTAGTGAACCTTTTTCCCTCTGGAACAGAATTTCCAAACCAATGCCCCTGTATGGAGTCTGGAGACACTATGTATAGGCAGTACCATTCTTTAGGTGAGACACTAAACAGACTCCTTGATTAAACACTAAACCAATTATCAAATACTCAGGATAAAAGTCCTGACTACTTGGTCATTTAAGATACAATGGCACTGTTCATAAGAGTGGGTGTCAACACTGGCACTGTGCCTCCTGGCTAAATTCCTCTCTGGGCTTTGACAATATGGCCTTAAAGTTCTCCTGAATTCAACTGTGGAAGCAACTTTATAATTTTTCTACCTGCAGAGGGAGCTGCTAGTGCATAATGGGAATGAAAAGCAATATATACATGCAAATATTATTAATTACCAATGTGAAATTGAAATAGACCACACCCTGTAGAACTGCATTATAAAAATTGGAGAAATATTCATAATTTTAAAGCAATCAGGATTTCTCAATAATAAGTAGAAGGTTTAAGGATTATAACTTTGAAAATGCCTTAGGTGCATTATATCTAATCCTGAATATGCTACAGAAAAATAAAGCAATGTATATTGTTATTTACAATGTGTTCTAGTATCTGAGGTGAAGAGGTTATCTTAGTACAGGGACTTCAGAAAACAATAAACAAACCCTAGCAGATTCCAGCATGTCTAATTAGGAATAATGCAACCTGGTAAAGAGTGATCACTTCACTTTTTTATGAGCCAAAGCTTTAGCTCTGTATCAGTCCTACCCCCGTAACCAAACCAAGAACTGAACAGGGTCATAGAATGGACGTTATCCCTCTAGGTTTATCAACACACCTTTGATGTGCAATGGATACCTCTTGTGAGCTCTTTACCTTTTATGACAAATTAGGACAATTCCAAGGCTAAGCATGGAGAAGTGGCAGAGATCTGAAAATGATGCTAACTCCAGCATGCCCAGATATCTTATTACAACACCAAGAGGGGTGGCAGTGTGATGTATTGTTGGGGTGAGGGGACAGCTGTATAAAATGGTACTAAAATGTGTATGGAAAAAATTAAAAGTTACAGTGAAATAGTAATAAAAGACAAAATGCTGAGATGTGTAAATTAGGAGGAACAGGAGATCTTACTGCACTGTTCCGATTAAAAAGACCGAAAGATCATATTCCTCTAACCAGAAACAAAGACAGTTTTATTTTAAAAAAAGAAAGAAAATTGGAGTAAAAATGTTAATCTAGTCATGCAATGTCATCTGGCACACAATTTGATAAATCAAAATAAAATAAATAAATGTATTGTGTCTTGAACACAGAAACTGTATCATCCCATAATTTTCACACAGAAAATGTATCATCCCATAATTTTCACACAGAAAACGTATCATCCCATAATTTTCACAGTGTGACATATTTTCTACTATATCTTTAGTGCCACTTTTCAGGAGGTGTTTTAAGATTTGCTGTAGTATTGTCAGTAGGAACAAGGATTTACAATACACGGACATTTGTATCTGCAATTTTTATGAAATGAGATGACATCTTTTTTCAGTTATTAAATATGAAAGCAAAACTATCTGCTGTCATATAGCTTCTTCAGAAATTAGCGAGCTTGTTCTCAAGATTTTTAATAAAAAGAGAACACACTGAAATAATCTATGTCTTTTATCATAACCTGATATGTCACACTCCTTCTCTAATCTGACTGCCACAGTATTTTTAACAGCCTCTTTAAAGTTTTATAGCAAGCAATTACCAACAGGCTTCATAATTCACTGCAAAATGTTTTAGCGTTAAGTTGAAGGCCACTTTCTACACTGTCCTTCCCCAATTAAATCTACATAATGAACTGTATACAATGCACTAGTTGGAATATATAATTTCTCAGTTTGTTTTATACTACATTTTCAAAACAACATTTGAATGTACTTTTAAATATCCATTTTGTTTCTCCACTAAAGCTCTTGTCTTTATTCTCATTATGTACATTCTGGGTTGCTTTTAATGCTTACTTAATACTTTATTGTACAAGTGCAAAAAAGATCTAATTAACTGTATATGTATATAACCGAACACAGGCCTTTGAACAGAGCTCTTGAATAAGACTGTGATGCTCACATGATTACTTCACTCTAAATCAAAAGTCTCAATCAACTTTCTCAGAATCGTGTCACATTGTAAATAAAATCACTAAGGACACATTGACTGCTCCATGCTAGTCTATGCAACAGATATAAAAATTCAGTTTCCTTTGAAAACAGAATGCAATATTGATTGAACATCATACCCAGTCTAGTTTTTTGTTCTTTTAGATCTGTTTTTCTTGATGGCTTTATTAACTAGGCTTGAAATAGGGACTACCTATCTGTGCAACACACGCTTGATTCTGAGGCACCAGGCAGTTAGGAGATGTGGAGCTCAATCCATTCATAATGAAGAGCAGGGATCAAATTCAGGAACAACTTAAAATACCAGTAAAAAAATCAAACGTACCCTGTATACTGAATGTCATGGTGTCAGGAAAAATCACACAAAGTAGAATGTGGAAACTCCACAGATGTAGGAGCACTAACCACCACATCACTGAATACCTGAAAAGGGGACACCAACTCAGAGAAAATAATTCCAAATATACTGAATAGTTAGGCAAAGAATTTAGCAGCATTACTACAAGTGAAAGATATGTTTCTGACATGAAAATCAATATTCTCCCTATGAAAAAAATATCATGGTGTACAATAACATAGTATGAATTCACGAAGTATTTTTGCAGTTTTCCCATGGTTTTGCTATGCTCACATCATATTTCTAATTTCCTTTGCACTGATATCTTTTCCTGTTAGTATTTTACCACATATTATCGTGATTTCACTATTTTAAACTTCACTCATATTAACATGATATACTAAAGGGAAATATTCAAAGGCATACCTTTCACTGCAAATAAAAAATATGACTATTGGCTAGTATATACAGTATACAGTATACAGTACAGTGAAAAAAGTTCACTTTCTTCTAAAAACGTCCCATTTTGTTGATAAATGAGAAATTATGTATCTATTTTTTAAATTAATAGTTTACTTAAAACTTGAAAGTCCAAGCATAGAATTTAAACTTATACTGGTAAAACAAGCTAAACGTCAGCACAAAACAGTAAAGAACAAAATGTTTTGGAACAAAACCTAAAATGTGAAGACTGAATACATTTCCATGCCCTTTGCTATGGCATTTTTGTACAGTAGTTGAGGTACAAAAAATCATTTTGACGAATCACACAATTAGTTGAGTGATTTATCAGTGTGGTCTCTGTCTCTACAGTGTGTAATTATAGTGCTTCACACTGTATGATTTCAGAATAAATACATTGGTCTCTGTAAGTTCCCTCAGTAAGGTGGTAAATTTCAAGCAGACATTCAGCCACGAAGACCAAGGAGCTTTAGATTTTAGGGATAAAACTGTAGAAACACACAGATTGTGAGAAGGGTATAAAAAAGGCACTGAATATGCATTTCAGCAGAATTAAGTTTGTCATTAAGAAGTGAAAGGTGTTAACATACAGCACAGACACTGTCTAGATTTACCCAAACTGAGCAGCTGGGCAAGGAAGAAACATGTGAGATGCCACAACAAGGCCAACAGTAAACTTGAAAGAGCTTAAGAGTTCAATGGCTGAGATGGGAGAAAATGTCAACAATGAGATGAAAGATGACTCAACAATATTCTGGTCCTTCCACAAACATGGCATCTATGGTAAAGTGGCAACCACATCTTAAATCCGATACCGAGTTTATAACAAAGAAGTTACGTGGCACTGCAAACATGTGGTAAAATGTTTTGTGGACAGACAATACAAAATTGATCAACTTCTGGCACAACCTCAACACAGTGTGTCACCCAGTCAAGAGCATGTGAACCATATTATGCTATGGTGCCACTTCTCCTCTGCAGGAAATAGGAAGCTTGTCAAAATGAGGGCAAAATGAATGAAGAAATCTACAAACAAATAAAAGAGGAAAACCTGCTTCAGCATGCTAACAGCCTATATGAAAATGAAAATTCACCTTTCAGCAAGAAAATTACAAAAGCAAGGCTAAACCTAGTCTGGAATGAGTTAACAAGAAGGACGAGAAGATCCTTGAGTGGCCCAGTCAAAGGATTTTGATCCTATAGGAAATCTATGGCAAGTAACTGCCTTCCCACAACTATCCCCAACCAATATGACAGAGCTTGGGCAAGTTTGCAAAGAATGGAGTTGGTAGTTGGTAAAAACGTATCCAAAAAACGTACAGCTGAAATTGCTAACCAATGTGCCTCCACTAGGTGCTGACTTGGGAGATGAATACTTACGCAATCAATACAGTATATTTTAGTTTTCGATTTTTCTTTTTTAATAGTTCTTTGCTATAATTATCATCGACAAAATTAGACATCATTGGAACAAGTAAATACGTTTGCAAGCCTCTGTGTATACTGTGTATAACGAAGAGTGTCATAGCCTGTATCAGTCTTTATTCAGCATAATGTAACAGAGAGGACTGCAAAGCTGGTCCTGGCTACAGTCCTCCAGTTTTAAAAGGCAGGTGTAAAAAGTCACTGAGCAGAGACCTGGGAGTTGTGATGAATTGTTATAATTGGACCAATTATTTGCTTAATTATGTCAATCTAGAGCTCAGCTCTGGAAACCAGAAGACAATGTGATGCCTACATCCCAGGCTAGGCAGCCCGAGAACTGTGAACTGAGGTGACGGCGGCAGTGGGATACACTGCAAGCAGCAGAAAAGATAATGTAACAAAGTGTTTGATAACAAACTTGACTTCCTTGAAACTTGCCTTCTTGGACAACTATAAATAAAGAGAGTGTGGACAAAGGATTTGACAGACAGCTCTCTTATAGTTGTAAGGTTGTATTATAAGAGTTTCCTGACTGACAAAATTCACCATAACTGAACGCATGTGTGATAACTGTTTTGTTTAGACTTGCTTGAGTTGGAGACCCAAAAGAAAACATGAACATATCCAGCAACAATGTTCAAATTAAACATCAATGTTAAAATGAAAAAAAAAATCCACAGCAAGACCCAGGCTTCTGACACTGGAACTGACTTAGATACCAATGATAATATAAATAGCAAGGGTTCCAAAGCAGAGCTCTGTGGCACACCAGAAGGAATTCACATTTAGAAGAACAATTACCAAGAAGGACAGAATGGCATTTACCAAATATAAATCAAATCAGTCCAGGGCAATGAATGAGATACCAACACTGATCATTTTAAGTAAAATAATGTGGTAAACTGTATAAAATGCAGCACTAAGATTAAATAAAACAAAACAGAAAGGAATCAATAATGTGGAACTATCAGAAAGCCATTCACTTTTCTAAGGAGAGCTGCTTCTGTACAGTCTTAGTGAGGAAAACTGGGCTAAAATTACTCAAATAAACTTTGTTATATGCTCCTCTAATTGAGGAGCTACCCCATTCTCTTTTTTGGAAAATAAAGGAAAATTAGAAATGGACATATAAAGTAGCCGCTCACCTGCCTAGTTTTGAGTGGACTTCTTCAGCATTGATTTTAATACTGCTTCATTTGAAAATGCAGGTTCTACTTCAGTATGGTGCACGGGGAGAAGAACTAATACTATTGGTAATAACAGAGCACATTAAAGCGGTGCTCGAACAAATAACTATAGAGGGAGCAGGATCCAAGGAGAAAGTGACAGGCTTCATTTTTATAAGGTGTTCAATAAACAGCACTATCTGATAGGTCTGTATTAACAACAACAAGACAGCTACTTCAAGCTATACAGTGTGATCTCTGCTACCCTTAAGAGCTTTGAGGTAACTACCTTAATTGCTTGTTAATAGGCTTATTCAATGAACATTGTGAATTTCTTTCACATTGTGAATTTTTTCACAGTGCTCGGATAATACTGAACCTTGATGTACTGTACAGGCTTTCATAAACCTGGAAAACAATAATTTGCAGTGACAACTTTGCCATGAATCTGGTATGTAAAGTATTTATGCTGTAGTAGTTGTACATAGAAATGCAGAATGTCTTTGAGAGGTGAAAAAAGACATCAATCCACTGCAGCTGTTTTCTGTGCACTTCATAATTGCTTTAGCTTTGCTCCGCCAATGACCTTTACTGGATTGTTGAGTGAGAGAAAACATTTTACAACTCCTATCAGAAGAATGCAAACCTAGACATACAGTACAGTTACAAGGTTTGTTTTCAAGCACTTTTTTTTTTGCTTTTAATAATGACAATAATCTTTTAAAAATGTTTTCATTTGTATTAAACTCTATGAAATATTCCCAGACGTCACACATGCTGGGGTAAAATCTTTTATTCCTTATTCATTAAATGAAGCATAAACAGCTCAGATAAGGAACTTGAGTTCCCA
This sequence comes from Atractosteus spatula, assembly GCF_055471065.1. NCBI lineage: Eukaryota > Metazoa > Chordata > Actinopteri > Semionotiformes > Lepisosteidae > Atractosteus > Atractosteus spatula. The sequence continues at coordinate 47,165,151 of NC_142707.1, read as the reverse complement.
ATGTTTTACATTCAAAGATAAAATACATACAGTATGCCAGTCTTTATCCTTGTATCTCTGTTCACCTCTCAGGGGATCTTTAAGAGGTTAAACACTATGTCACTGGTAAGCCACTAGAAGATTGGCACACAAGCCTTGAAAATCTCTTTATAATTACATTAGACTGAAAAGCTCAGTTGCTCCACATGTTATTACCCCCAAAGGCTGACTTTTAAAGGAAAAGAAAAGTGTATATTAGAGTATCACATTAAAAAGTAGAAGTTATACAACCTACAAAGATCTTCCATCTTCAATACAGTGTGGTTAGAACAGCAGAAAAAGATAATAAATGAGCAGCCAAACACTGAAATAACATACTGTAGTGAGAAGGTTTGCTTTAATATTTTAAATATATTTGTTTATTCTCTTCTAGAGAATATAGGTACTGTAATAGAGTGCTAAGTAGTTTTTCTGTTCTTGTTTTACTTGTCATCTGGATTTAAAATAACAAGTACTGTATATGAAGCTTTTACTTGCAATCTACAATCAGCCGTGCCAAGAAATGGTGTCTGTCTCCAGCAGTAAATCATAGATTACAACCTTATTTATGCTGCACCATAAACATTCCTTTTATATGTTCTGCTGTTCCCACAAAAAATATTCACCCTCATATCAATGTCCAAATATCAGTAAATATGTATGCCCATTTTGTCTATACTGTTTCTGGCACAGTCGCATTAAATAAAATGGTTTCATGCTTTAATAACATTTTAATATTATAAATCATCACTACTTTTGTTAATACATACAGTTGTTAAATTATATATTCTGCATCTCACTAGCACATTTTTTGAAATATTGTATGAAAAATAGCAAATGGGCTTTTTTATTCTTCAGTTGTCTTATTTACTTGCTATATTTTACACAGGATTGTATTTCTGCTTTGGCATTATAAAAGAAGGGATGGTAGTCCTTCTGGTTTATTTATAGTAAGATCTTAACTCAATCATTGGGTGCAGATTCTAGTTTGGACGTGCTTTACACAGTACAGTATATATAAATAAAACATTGGTCCAATACTACCAATTAGTTTTGGATCTTTTGAAATTAGAAAGATAAGTAGGCCTATACTGAAGTACTATGATACAAATATATTTTTACATTAAAACACATTTATTTTGTCCTCTGATTAATGCAAAAGCCATTTGTGTGAGTTCCTTTCTTTAAAGGACACCCTTCATTATATCAACAGCTATACATTAATGACTTGGATCTAATTAATAATTAATTATGTAATGGAATGTTAGTGTAATCTTTTATATCATAATTTAACAATAAAAACATCCATATACCATTAGAGATATAATTCTGAATATTATGATGCAAGATGTCAATAAGGAGTACTTTCTTTTTCTGCAGGTATTTTTTTTTAAACTAAGAACTATAATTTTACAAAGCTTTAGTATTTAATATTAAATCTTCGAGCAGTAGAAGATAAGCAAATTTATTATCTACCAGTAATAATTTCAGAAATGCCAATGTAAACATAAATAAGCCAACTATTTTGTCAACTCTTGATTTAATGTCATCTGGCACTGCGGCGTTTACCGTTTTCTGTTTTGTCACACAAACCTTTACTGTCCCTCATTGACATCCTGTAGCTCACACCATACAGTACCAGATACATTCAGCCTTTTCGACAATTTTAAAATCTGATACATTTTATGGGTGAACAAGTTAAAAATGTTTTGACCACAGGAGAATTTCACAGAGTATTAAGTGTGAAACGAAGTACAGTAGGCTATACAGTACCCATCTGTCTATTTACACAGTAGATTTGTGAAAAATGTAAATTTGGAGGTGTAGAGATTTTATTTTTCAATTAGATCTCCAAACATTTTGTGCTAGTCCAGTCCACAAATGAATTAGTTTTGGGACTTTGGAAATATGTGTATTATGAACCTTATGTCAGACGCATTTAAAATAAAACCCAGTTAAATAGCGATCTGTCATTAAATCTGTCATGGCAAATATCACACAGAGTTGACCAGGAGGATTTCTGATTTTTGTGTCTAAGAGTAGTTAGAAAGCTTTGGGTGTGATTTTCATAACGACTGATAGTCTTTTACAAAACACAGGATGAAACAATAAGACAGAATCATGTAATTATCTGCTTCCACTGTAGGCCATACAGGTATAATAAAATATAAGACAAATTTCCTTAAAACAATATAAATATGCACCCCCATGGCACATTTCTTTTCTGTGTTGGCTTTCCAAAGATCTTGAACTTGAGAAAGGTTAGACATCACAAAGGCATGAGCAGTTTGTGAGCATCAGCAGATTTAGCTTGTAATTTCATTGATCTGTGTGGGCTTGCTGTTTGCAAACCAGCTGCTGCACTGTTTCCCCACAGCTACTGATCTGAGTAGCATTGATTTTTTTTCCCTTTGCATTAACATAGCATTTCTTCTTTAATGGGCAATAAGTGACTGAAGTGAAACACAAAAGATTGGGGATAACAGGCCCCCAACCCTTTTAGTCTGCACTTCATTTGCAATCAGTAGTTTGCAGAAAAGATAAACTGCTGTATTGTAAATAGAAAGCGGAGCATAGCATGCTGAAAGAACAGTGACTTTAAACAAAATCATGTAGAAAAATGTATTACTGAGGCAGGTGTGTGTGTCTGTGTGTGTACTCCCCGATAAATTAGTTCAGGATACAGGAACATTAAGTTATTTACAGGTTTAGAATATTATTATTTAATGCATTGCCAATGTTTTATTGTACATTCTTCCCAAACATTCAATCACTGGATCCTGATATGTGGTACTATGATTAATGTTTTAACATATGTATACAGTATAGAAAAATGGAGATTTTCTATCAATCAAGGTTAGCCCATGCAAAAATGTCTCTGAAATAGAACATATTGCCCTATAATTAAAAAGAGTTTATATACAAAATATAAGGGTTCCAATATAAATTATAAGAGTGTATAATATATACAGTAATGTAGTGTGATAATGGAACATGTTCTATCAGAAAACCAGTGATATGTGCTATTTGTCAGGCTTTCTCCTGCTAACCTTTGTCATTGTAGACCAGACGTAGAAGCTGAAGTCAAGTCTGAGTATTTTTTTATTTACCTTTTAATAACTGATCTCCTGTGATAATAATAATGAGGCCCCAGATTAAATCTTCTTAGAGTGCTGTCTGGTTGGAGTTTACATGTTCTTCCCTGGTTTCCTCCCGGTGCTTTAGACTCCTTGCCAAGTGCAAAGACATACTGGTGGGTTATAACGGGGTTCTGGGAAAACCCTGGTGTGAGTGGGTGTGTGTTTGTACCTATATTTGCCCTGTGATGCCCTGATGTCCCATTCAGGGTATATCCTGCCTTGTGCCCATTGCTTGCATGCTAGGCCCCGTTCTTATATTGGATAAAGCAGCTAGAAAATAGATAGAAACCTAGAAATCTCAGAATCTCAGGACTGACAATGGAGATTTAATACACTATTGAATACACTATTTGCCTTCCTAGGTACTAGGAACTGCCCCCCAAACAATAATAATAATAGTTGTTATTATTATTACAGTAAATCATATGTTAATTGCAATGTCATTGTTTTTGTCATTTTACTAGACATTTACTGTTCACTAGAAACATTTGAACAACCTTTAAAAAGGCATTTGTATCTTTCCAGAGAAAATTGCGTGCTTAGTGTGAAATGAATGAGTGAATGACAGCTTAAACAGATTAAATTAAAGAGCAGGAGATCACACAAATGAATATTCATGTGGAATCAAAGTAATTCTCAGATGTTAAAAACTGATCTGTAAAGGATGATATCTCCTACAATGCATCATGTGAAAAACTGCTTGCTAGTTTGTTTTAACTTGCTGCTTAAGAATATGCGATCTTAATTTTGGGAGTTAGTCACAGTACAGTAGTTATATTCCATGCTCAAATTTAGTACTCATGCTGGACAGTGACTGTAATCTGGGACTCCCGCAGCAGCAGAAACAGCTCTGACAGGCTGGTCTGTCTGCACCCACAGTTGTTGTTGTTAGCACTACATTGACAGCCTCCACATTCCCTCTCCTGGCATCACTGCATGCTGGCCTGTCTTGATATCACTGATACAGCATGGTCCACTCCTAGGAATCTCAGGGCCAAGGAGGGCAGCAGCCCTTGGAGGAAACAGAAATGTGATCACATTGTGCCCAAAAGCTTCTATATTAAGAATTTCTACATACTGTATTTCAACATTTCTTCAAGGGTCCTATTAGCAAACAAATAGTTACTGTAAAACTACCAATATTTTCATATTGATCTTACCTACCCTCCAACACTGATGGTTTATTTTGACAGTCCAATCTGTTCTCATCTGTGGTTCAAAAGTAGAAGCAATTCCCATTAAGAAATAGATGGGCCTCCATTACAGTGACAGGTAATTTTGAATAAGAATTTACTAACAGTTCTAAACGAGAGGAAGCTATTAAGCCCACTAGCCTGTTTGGTAGTTAGTAGCTTACCGATATGAAGATCTCCTCCAGCTGTTTCTTGAAATAAACAGGTAACTGGCTTCAACCACATGGCTGCATAGCTTGAGCTTTACTCACAGCCACAGCCATAGTACACACAATAAATAAAGGAGTGCAACCCAAAATTCTACCTTTCCAGCAAATCATTTCACTAAGGTCCGAGAATAATTTCATTTGGCACATTTAGCTGCTTAGCCCAAAAACCGGTGCAAGAATCAAGGCTACCATTCTTACTGAAGTATTGTGTTCCTGGATCAGCTACTTTTGAAACTCGACTTAAGCTCTGTTTTTGTTTTATTCCATAAACGGGTTTAAAGTACTCCTTTTACAAACTTTTACCCTGCTGAAGCAGTTTATAAAAACTATGCATAATATTACAAATAGGAACAAGTAACAGGTTTATTCCATGCTGAAAAAAAGAAGAAAGAGAACACAACGTTTCGGCCGTGGAGCCTTCTTTAGGTGTGAGAGAGACAGGGCAGTAAGCAAAGGTAAAGTAGCGGGAGAACAAAGGTTGGGAGGGAGGAGGAGTGAGAGGCGGGAGTAGGGGACAGAAAGAGAGGCCAATCAAGAGGTGTGAAGTCAGAATGGGTGCAAAGAGGTGTGAAATGAAACTTCCAATGAATGGAGAAAATATTACAAATAGTACAATTTAACTAGACTTCCTAGTTCTCAGTATTAGCTGATATACTGTACATTGATAAAACACCAGCAGCATGAAAAGATGGAATCGGTGTCTATCCTGTAAACAACAGAACACAAACGACGGAATAGAACACTAGTATTGACAGATGTGTTTTACTCCAAGCGTATACCAACATCCCATACAGTACATCAGAAGAGCACTACATACAACACGGATTTTAAAACACTAAGTATGGAAGAAAACTAAGCTTGGTCTCCCCAAAGGCCTAGAAGAGTGTGATTCGATCACAAAACAACTGTGGGAACCAACAAAGTAAAGGTGGTAATAGAATACAAGTATTGCCAAGCTACCATAAATACTGGACCTGCAGACTAAAATGCGTGCAAACTATAAACACCTTCAAATATGGATAGTTACTTATTTATGTTTTCATTAATATTTTAGTCCTAAGAATAGGCAAATTGTGTGCAAAGGAAAAGGAAATATTATGGAAACATTGTGATTTTGTAATAGATTTTTTATTAAATATGATTCTTACAAATATACTGAATATAAAATGGGCCTAGTAATGGCACCGTGTAGTGCCAAGAATTGTTTGGTAATTGCAGTTGTAAATATCACAATGAAAGCCCAGTTCAAAGTAGTGATGATGTTGTGGTGATGGCGTAGCGGAGATACTGTAGTTTGGACGTGGTGACGCCATCAACGTCATCATTGCGGGACGAACCAGCAGGGTGGAGCAGCGAGGGCACAAGCCCGCGCGGAACCACGATGGTCGCAATGTCACTCCCCAAAACACTCAGAAGTATTCAAACCCCATGCAAAGAAGAACTGGCTTTCTCTGTAAAGGTCCTGTATGTCCTCTTAGTTTTGTGTGTTAGGAGTATAAAAATGCCCGATACAATGATTTAAATATTGGGTCCAACCACACATTTCATGTTATGTTTCTTAGATCAGTAGGACTAATGCCTGTCAGTCTCTGTTTACAGTGCAGTTATGAAAAGGATTGTTGGAGGGAACATTTAACAGGTACTATAATGGGTAAGATGTGACTGTAACACTGACATTTCTTCTCGGTACTCTCACGAACATTCTGCTCCAAAGCATCACACTTTTTGTATAGCAGACGTGGCACTTGTCTGAGCTATCAGTCAGGCATATAGAGATTTTTCTAATGGTGGGTCACTGCTAAATCTGGTCCATGCTAGTCATATCATTAAAAAAAGAAATAATCATGCAATTGTCACTCAGATACAGTATATGTAAAGTGATTCTGTCTCACAAACATCCAGGTCCACCCACAGCACATGGATCTGTTTCATCATTTTCAGTTAGTTGCACATTCATCTTCAGTCCAAACACTTGTTATTATTCATTTATTTAGCTGACATTTTTGTCTAAAGCAACTTACAGTACATTTTCATCCAAAGCAACTCACATTTTTATCCACGTATAGTACTGTATATAGCTGGGTGTTTTACTAAAGCTACTGAACCTGAGTGAAGTAGTTTGCTCAAGGATATAACAGCAGTGCCCCACCTTGCAGATAGGACCACACTAAGCACTGCACAGTGCTGTATTAGTAAGAGGGTTAAATACCCCCTTTCTTCAGCTTGGACAAAAAAGGCCACAAACACCATCACCACAGACTCATGGTATTTTCGACAGTAGCATTACCACCTTATAGCCTGATTTTGTCAGATCTGACATCATAAGGAGAGCTGGGGGTGGACTAGTTGACACTCTTCTCCCGGAACCCTGGATCAGAATTAACAAAATGACCTGTCTAATACTCGTTTTTCAGATGATGAAGGTCCTGTGCTTTAAAGATCCCATGCCACTGTTAAATAGTTCAGATTTTTAACTCTGGTGTCTTGGTTAAATTCCTGGCCTAATGTAACCACTTAATTCTGCTGAAGAAATGTATTCTCTATCTGATCTGCAGTGCAGTGAGGTTGCATAACAATGTATTTCAGTGGTGGTTGAAATAAGTCCCCTTCTATATACAGTATAAAGCTTTTTGAGAATCTTAGAGATATAAAGTAATTATAAATGCAATTAATGATTTATTATTATGTTTCTTCAGTTGTTTGCAAATTTCATTTATATTAGGAAAGGAACAGAAAATTTGATCTTAAGTTAGGAGAAGACAATTATTCAAACATGCTTGTCAGATGAACCCAATATAATTTTCAGAGGAACCAAAAAGAGTAACCAGCTTCTGTCTACAAAATATTTTGTTTGCCTTTTTTAACCAACACAAATTCCATTAAGTGCAAGGAAACAGAAAGCATATTACGTGAATAACATTCAGGATAGAAATAATTAAAAAATAGAACAGGATTATTTGGAATTGTAAGGTGTGATAGAACTTTCTCCATCCTTTGCAAAATGGTGAAAAAGATCAATCTCTTCTTCAGTTAATAATAAATTGTGAAACTTTGTGAAACATAGCAGGAAAAAACATAACCTTATCAATCACATGAGTGTTAATATTTCCATGACAACTATTATTAGTAGACACTTCAGCAGTTTAAAAGTACATTAGAAAACAGGTCATTAATCTTGGAAGCAGGAAGTTATTTAGACAGAAATCTTTTGAAACCCCCTAGAAATTGGGCAAATTCATTTTCACTCCATGTACTGTAGTTAAAGATGATACTCTGGCTTCTATCAAGAAATGGCTGAATGACATCATCAGATCAGTTAGCTAGTAACTACCAAAAGAGCTGGATGGGGTGAGTGGCCTCTCATTTATAACCTTCCTTATGTTCTTAAATGAACATGTCATGTCATGTCACAAAGCACAGTAGTCAGAGTGTCATGACTCATACATGTAATGAAAGCCCCATGTCTTTGAAGAGATTCAGTGACTTGCCACATTACTGCTGCTCTGCTAACACACCAGCTTCTATAAAGAACATAACACTTTTGTTTTCTCCATTGTTCCTTTTCCAAAATCCATTCGTTGTTTTCTGCTGCAGTTCTTAAAATACAAATGCAGAAATGTTCACATGTTCTGTGCCAGAGGTGTTTAAAAAAAATATTTAAAAAAAACTAAGGGCTTATTCTGAGGGCTTGAACCTGTTGAATATCCACAATGCACAGGCTCATCCAATCAGACAATCCTCACTTTTAAAGAGGCACAGTTAAACAAAAACAATCTTAAGTTTTTTTCTTTATATTTGTTTTCTCACTTTTGTTTCCTGTATTTGGTGTTTGCTGTCTTTTTTTGGTATCCCTCCCTTGCTGATCCTGTTGTACTTTTATGAGAGCACATCTGTTTTTTTCTTGCCCATGATTGTCTCTGGTGCAGTTTTGACAGTGCAAAAGTGTGCAATTTCCCTTTCAAAAGAATCTGTTCAGACCAGGATGATGATGATGAAGAGAACATGATCCAAACTGTGTGCTACTGTAACTGCTGTTGCTAGTTTTGGTTGCCAAAAACCAGTGCATACAATGCATGTCTGCAAAAATTGCTTTGTAGTGTAAAAATATTTTTGTGTCAGTTAGCATCAACCTTGCCTTCAATGTTCAGATTCTAACAGATATTTATATTAACATATAAATCTAAATAAAACATATATATTAATCATGTGTTCTAATTTAGGACAAAGAGCAGATAAAACGATTCAAACCTGATACTTCAGCCCCTAAAATAACTGATTGCAAGCCATCTCTTTACTGCAAAAATGAATGATTAACAGTTAATTCCATGCTGCAAAGTAGAAACATTTCAACTCTTGAGCCTTCTTTAGGTGGAAGAGAATTAACTCTTACTTGTTACTTTGCAGTCAACGCAAGCTGATTCAGTAAAACACTGTAAAATAAAGAACTATTTTATATACAGTATACTAACAAATATATATCCTAAGTAAGTAATTTACAATTTAGGTTGAGAATAAGACAGAGTGCCACAAAAACAGTTACACAGTTTTTAAAACACAGCAAACAGTTAAGTCTCCTTTTCATGGCTTGATGGGCAGGGACGGTCACTAACACTACCACTGGTGTTTGCAATGTGTAGTTTCTACACCTTTCAATTCCAAAGATTCAACTTCTTAGATGTGAGCTGCCTCTCGTAACTTTTTCAATTTTAACTTTCCATCCTAATTTTTAGTTAATTGCCAAGTTTCATCAAGGCCCCCAATGTGAAGTGCTATATACAAGTCTCTAGGGCTCAGCTGCAAACACTGTCTTTGAAGTGCCAGCAAGGAATATGGAATTCTGCACTCAACAACAACACTTCTTGTGCACAGATATGAACTGCATGTGTCTAGGAACTACAAAAAATACCATTTACCTGACAATTTCCTGCATGTAGACTAACATATACTGTAAGCAGATATTCTGAAATGGTTTTATAGTATTTCCACATAATAGATACAAAATTATTAGTATTCCTACTTAGGGCAAAGCAAAATGGAAAAATGGCAAAGCAGCAGCAAAGTACAGTATTAGACTTTGTTATAACAGCAAAAGACACAACTGCAACTATGTTAAAAAAAACACAAAAGGCACATACACAGTGTCAATAATAACAAAAGAGATGAATTACCAACACAATGAAATGTTTCTAGCCATGGTACTTGAACAAAACCTATACACAAAATAGAATTGCCTGAGTGTATTTGCTATGTGTTGAGAAGCTGCCTAAAATCTTATATTCTCTCTGATCTGGCCTTTCATGTGCTTGTTAAGAAGACAGCTCTGTAAATCCAGGGCAATCTTTTGATCTGACACGTGTTCCCAGCTAAGATCCACAGAAAATTCAACAGCACCGCCTTTTATAGAGCAGCAGTATGGAACAGCGGGTGAAACGAAAGGTGTGAAAGAAAATTCTTTCTTCATACAGCATTGTGGTGTCATTGGTCAAGGTTACCTGAACTCTTTTTCGTTCCGATTACAATGACATCTGTTCAGGAAGCACTGGAGGGAAGGGTACTCACAAAATATTTCCGAGGGTAAAACGTGAACTTTAAAGTTCTTTTTAGATTTCAAGAACTATTTTTTTGCATTAGAAGCAGGATGTATTACATGTTTTTTTTTAATTTGTTCAGGCACCTTCATGTTCATTCTGCAGTAAAATGGTCGGTTGTATTTTTTGTTAGAGTTTGATAAAAACTGGCTAATACATGATAAAGAGATGCAGAAGGACACAGCCTGAAAAGGTACTCCTTAGAAGAGCAGATTGAGCTTACAGTCCAAGCATAACCTGCTGAAGTCGAGCCCTAAAAGTCATTAGCTGAGTATGACTAGGGTTTCTGAAGAAAAAAGTACGTGGAGTATGACTGGCCAACCACCAGGAGTTTGGGGGCTTGAGTTTACTAGGACATACAGCGCAGTGTGTAAGTGACCACTGAGATTTTCCTAATGTCAGCAAGCTTGTCATGACAGGAAGAGCTGCATCACTCTTTCAATAAATTCTAACTCTGCTGTGGGCACCATGGGACTATTTGAAAAATAAACTGATGGATCTTGGAAAATCATATTTTGAGAATTTTATGGTCATATCTCATACTCCCCCCACCAAACTCACCCACAAGTATGTAACAGAGAGTCAAGTTCATTAACTGCACAGGCATAAAAAATAGAAAGACTTGATTGCATTTAGTGTTTTTATTCCTGGCATGTGTGAAATTTGTCTTTAGGAAATGCATTTTTGTTTATGGAATTACAATACAATCCTGGCACAGGCACTGACAGTAATTGAATGCTGTGATTTTTCTTTTAATTAAAAAATTGCCAAAAATAAGACACAAATGCATCTTGTGTTCCAGCTTCTCAATTGAGAAGCATGCTACAAATCTCACAAGCCAGTGTTCACTCTTGAGTGTCGAGCTTCTCAAAGTGAAAGCTATGTTTCTTTTACACTTCACAACTATACTGTACCTTATCTACATAATAATCTGCAGTGCCCATCTGTTTGTAATTAGATATACTTGTCATGTCTAGGAGACATGGCTTTTTGTGAAGATGGCATTTTTATTTTTTCTCCAATGTAATGCCTGTAAACCTAATAATAATAATGTATAATGCAATATAGAAGCATACGTTTTGAATTGCATGAGTAGCAATATACTGTACAGTATGTGCACAAATTTAAAAAACATAACATTTATATACCCAGTTCAGGGCTTGAGTAGTGGACTTATTTATTTTTAAAACCTATAGCAAATCACCATCGAATTTCAGATGATCTCAAATGACAGACGCAGGATCAGTGCTACCTTAACTCTCTCCCCATGTGGATGTGGGCGCACACACATGCACACACAGACACTGACACACGACCACTTTGTCAGTGACCATGTCCATGAATAATATTAAGTAATAAAATATGGTTCTGCTATCTAAAAGGTTGCATCCTGCAGAATATAAAAGAGTTACATTTGTCAGCTGGAAGAGTAGGGAAGTGCTAAAAGTACAGACACAGAGATTATAAACCAACATCAGGATCTTTTCAAAATATGTGCTGACGTTCATGTATAAACTCAAGACAATAACAGCACAGTGTGGAGAATATAAATCTCCATATCTCAAAAATATATGCAGACAGACATACAAGGGATGTCAACCCTAGTCATCAAAGGCCTCAGACAGATAGATCCTCTCGATTTTGGTTCTAACTCAAGAAGCAATTTTCAGGATTAATGTAATGATTTGCTCAGTTGGATGCTTCTGACTTTTCAGTGGGGGGGCTTCCATCTGAGAGAGAAGTTCGGGAAACAGGCTTGTGAACAAACAAAGTACAGGAAATCCACACCGATACATTGCATGGAAACCTATATTTAATTTTAAAGTGTTAAAGAGCTTGTAGCTTCGGAAGGTGTCTGATAGATATCTCCAATCTCTATCGATTTTCAGCCACGATGACAATTTTCTGCATGGGATAGGTGTTTGCACCACTGGGCTATTTATTTGTCTTCAGTTAATGTATAATGTGACAAACTAGTTGGATTACTACTACTAATGTACAGTATAATGTGACAAACTAGTTGGATTAATGCCATGCCATTCCAACACCAGAGACAGCTGAAAAATCATTTTGGCAAGAACAGTTAGTTATCAAAATATAACAAGTATGAGGCACCTCCAAATCACAGCTTTATTACACCACCTTTACACTGTGCTTTAACAGTTTCACTCAAACAAGTTGTCACTTAACAACCATGAGTTTCCAGGTGAGATTCTCTCATGTAAATGTTCTCTGTAAATGGAAACCATGCTTTCCTGACTTCTTAGAGGAAGCGGCACAAGAAACAAATCCTCTGTATGGCCAAGAACAGAGAACATGCCTTTACCTACGTTATCGACAGGCAATTGTACTGGAATGCCACACATTCACACAATCGAGCGACTCACGGAAAGTGAGTTATGGTCACAATTCAAATGAAACAGAAATGTCACTGTAATGCTGTAAAGTGGACATACAGTACTAGATGCACTGCTGTCAGGACTAAGAGCTGATCACTAGAGTAATTCATTAAATACAGGAATTAGGAGTACAGGCCATAACAGCCTATGTTATGAGAAGCTGCCAGCATGGTGCAAATCTGAGACTGCTTCAACCATGCTGCTGGGGAAGATAAAGTTATGGTGTTTATTAATCATTTGGAAGAAAGAGGAATTGACATTAAGAAAATAGTTTCTTTGATGACTGACTGTGCCCCTGCTATGGTCATAAAACAGGAGGGTTTTCTTAAAAATCACTGCAGATCACATTGGTCAGAAAAAATTTATTGTATTATTCATCAGGAAATTATGAATTACAGGCTCAATAGTGTGATGACTACAGTAGTGAAAAAAGTTAATTCTCTTTTTGCTCTACCTGCCATAACGAACAGTTTCAAACTCAGCTTCAGGAAATGGACAAGTGCGTACAAGGACATTCCACTTCACAGCTACTGTATGTTTGTTGGTTAAGCCGTGGGAAGGTTTTGGCTCGCTTTGCAGACTATCTTGATGCAAGATCGTTTTGTCAGAAAAAGGTCAAAACTACCCTGAACTGCACTGTGAAAACTGGGTTGCGGACATCAGCATGTTTATGGCTAAACTCAACCTCCATCAGCAGGGTGCAGATCAAAATCTCATGTGCCTTTTCAAAACCTAAAAGGGTATTTCTTGCAAAATGTACCATTTTTACTCAGAACATTGACACCTCAACATTACGCTGTTTTCAATATCTTAAAGACTTTCAAAAGCAATCAGTGTTGTAGAATATACAGTATAGTGCACATGCGAGAATTGGCATTGGAATTTTCTGTCAGATTTCAGGATTTCCATCATCCTGGCCTGATGTTTTCTTTTCTGATTAAATTAATCTGATTAGATTAAATCAAAAAGAATTGATACCAGAGACATGATATTTTTCAGTTTTTCAGTGTTTCAGTGTATGGGTATTGAGGATTTTGAAATGCAGCTAACTGAATTACAGTTCCAACAATCTGCAAAACACACATGAAAATTATCATAGTGTCGCTGTCTCTCAATCAGGAGTGAAGTCCCTGACAGTGAAATCTAACTGTTTTTGGACATTTTGAACGTTTTGAAGAAAATGGCATGTATTTTCACACATGAAGTCAGTTCATTATCCCTTCTGTAGATGGTTAACAAGTGAACCCTCAGAGGCTTGTGTGCTGCTTAATATGTCAAGCTATGAGCCTGAGACTGGAGAACTCAGCAAGGGAAAGCAAGGACAAGGACCACACTCTATATTGCAAGACGTGCATATTAATTTAATAATTTTAGAAATTATTTGATTTTAATTTCATTTTTAAAGCAAAATATAAGTTGGGCAATGATCTACATTAAAAAAGTATTAATGGCATGCAAACACATAAAAACAAGTGCATGATCTAACTCTTTCCTTCCCCTTCAGAAAGGTTACCGACCCCTGGTCTATACCAACAGAGGACAAACCACTACTTCTGTTATATAAAAACCGACTTTTTTACCCCGTGCAAACAATTTGAACCTCATAAAGCAAATTAAATGTTTAACCATCATGCATGTTATGTCTCTTTACTTTATTCATTGAATCCATTCATATACAGTACATTTGTGAATTGTTGGCTTTTGCAATGTTAATTGAATATCCGCTACCTTTCATGAGTAGCAGACACATACAGTACATACCCATTATATAAAATGCTTAGGGTATTCACCTGATTCTCAATGATGTGTATGTTTTCTGTGTATAAAAACGAGAATCATGTTTAAAAGGTCTGCACTCCACACTTCATGTATAAGGTCAATCTGACAGATTCACCGTGTTTGCTACTCAGTGGTATTTGCTATGAGTGGTATGATCATGGACGCAGTCTATTCTAAAAAATAATGCTCAAAGCAAAGGGAGTGTCAGGGAAAATGTTTTCATCATCTGTGAAGTTAAATGACTTCCTCCTGTTTCTAACCTTTCTTATTTTCAAATGAATAAAGTGCACAAAATACGTACATAGCACTGTACTCATAAAATGTCATTTTCAGGTCAGAATCAATCATGAAAATAAACTAATTGCATTATTATAATATGACTTGAACAATGGGAGTGATGTAGCCACAGTGCTCCAGGTTACAGAGCAAATTTAAGGTTTACTGACCTTAAATATTTTCCCACCTATGAGTTTTCATTATACCATTCAGTCAGATTGCTAAATGAACAATCTCATTGTTTTTATTTTTAATGGCACTACTTTTATCCGAATATTATTACAGGGAAACGAAAAACACACAACATGCATTTCCACTAATGAGGTTGCATTGCCCCCTATAGATCCTAAAATCTCATCAAGGGAATTATGACTATTCTCAGCACTCTCTCTCTTCACACAGCGATTCTGACTAAAGCCCAGTGCCACTAACTCTTAGTGTTCAGAAATATCATTAGTGATTTAAGAGCATGTATCTGTGCCCCTATGAAATGTTAAAATGACTATAATGCATCCTATGCATGAAAACATATAAATGCCAAAGTCATTTTTGAAGAAATTACTTTTTAACATTTATTTTTCTGAATGTTTTTATTTTTTATCCTATTTTGTACCACATAACTAAAATATGAACAATTGTAAAATATAGAAAGGATAATATTTTCCATTTGTTAAATACCAAAATGCAATATATAAATACCAATTCAGAAGCTGTTCAGCAGTGAGAATAAAAGAGAATAAATGAAACTTTTGTACAAGTAGCAGAAGAAATGCACATATAGCATAAGCATATGTACATACCTCCCCATTAAATTTTAATTAAATGTATTATTTTTAAAAAGCATTACTAGGAGAAAGAGTGATTTCTGTTACATAATGCACAACCTAATGTGGTATGGAAACAGTTAAAATGATGAGTATGTTTTATTGTTTAATAGAATATGAACTCCACTGTGGTAACTTTAAAGGGCTAGCATCGCACTGTGACAAACCTACCAGCTCCCACTGCATTGGCCAGTATGGGTCATTAAACACCAATGGCTCTTCGAGTCCTTCTTCAGAGTTAATGACATTGTAGATCTCACTGGGGATCTCACGTTGCCTCTCTCCCAGCTCTGCAGGGCAAAGAAGGCAAATGAGCTAGAAAAACTTCATCAGGCACCTTCATCTTTATCACTTCACTCACCAAAGAAATAATCATTATAGTTACACAAAAT
The DNA here is from genome assembly GCF_055471065.1 of Atractosteus spatula. Taxonomy (NCBI): domain Eukaryota; kingdom Metazoa; phylum Chordata; class Actinopteri; order Semionotiformes; family Lepisosteidae; genus Atractosteus; species Atractosteus spatula. Next base: position 47,149,333 of record NC_142707.1, on the reverse strand, counting down.
CATCTGAAGCACAAACACAAAATTAAAAATGTAACCGAAATAAATGAACTGCATAGATGTACAGCAGACAAAGGAACCCACCACACAACATCAAACATAAAGCACTACTGTAATTCTTTCATTCAGCACTTCACAAGGAAGTGTTAATAACTCTAAATTCTGCCTCTTTAAGGTCTGCCTCTTTTCTTTCGTTATCATCTGTATTCACTTAATTTCCCAGATCAAATCAAATTTCACAGAACAAATTCATTCACAGCCATACATTTTAATGGATAGCCCTGGTTGTAACACAGTGCTACAACTATTATACCCCTATTGGCTGGGGTTCGTAATAGTAATTTTAAAACACAATTTTTTTGTGTTCTGCATTACCCTAGCATTTTCTGTTCCAGAATTCATTTATACTGACTACAAGACAGATTAACATAAATTTTGGTGTATGTAGGGAATAGTTTATTTGCTTACATATTTTATGCAGAATGTTAGAATTTGTAGATAATTATATGTAATGAGATTATCTATTATTTTATGTTTTTAGAATGTTCTAGTAAACATTTACATATTTTAACTTTCCATATTTTTTGTCATGTTAGTTAGGTCCACAGCCAGGACCAAACCGAAGGGAGCTCCCAAATTCTTCTGGAAGCTGGCTCAGACTTATTTGCAGCATTTAAGCTGGCAGGTGTGAACATAAGGGATATGTTGGATACAGCAGGTCTTGAAACAAGGCAAGAGTTGAAGGTGAAATTAGATCCTAAAGAGAATAATAGGGAATGTATCCATTCATTTTGGGTTACTAAACATTTTTATTTTCTAAAATTATCAGTTTTTAAATGATTTTGAGTGTTCCTTTGTCTCATGTCTAAGCTCAAGTAATAAGTAATACAATAAAAACTGTTATTTCTAACATTTGTGAACTTTACACCACACTTTCATTATACTAAATGTTGCAAATAATGAAAAAGGAACACATAATCCAAGGAAACTAATACACAACTGTATTGTTTTGTAATTACTTTCTAAAATGAATGGACAGCTTTTACTTTTAGAAAGAAAGATGCAGTGCAAGAATGGGGCTGTTATAAGCACTATTTGCCCTATTTAAGAGACAAAAGCAAGGTTTTATATGCAGGTAGCAAAGGCAAAGTATAGAGTATACAATAAGAAAAACTGAACCCGCATAGGCTACCTATGAAAAAAAATGTTTGTGTATATGTTGACATATTATTTACATCTTCTAGTCAATGTGGGGAAGCAATAAAAATGTCAAAATGAAACTTATGATATATACATTAGAAAAAAACAGAATGTAAATCAAGGTATATTATGTTAAACTATACAATGCCCTAGTAAGACCTCATTTGGAATACTGTGTGCAATTTTGATTACCATGTAACAAAATGATCATGCCCATCTGGAATCAGCCCAGAGAATAGCAACCCAAATGCATTCCTGGATTTGGCATAATATTCTACACTGACAAACTAAACTGATCTTGACCACAGAGGACTACAAGAGGAGATGGTTCAAGTATTCAAAATCCTCAAAACATTCACAAAGTCTCAGAAGACTTCTTCAGAATCAACAGTCTGACACAGCAATGCTATGAATATGCTTAGAATTAAGTCTTCAGAAAGATGATAATAATAATCTTTCTCTTGCTGTTAATATGAGACTGGTTATTTACGAGATATACTACAGAAACCCAAGTGTTACAGTGAATGTATTTTAAGCCTGTATTGTTACCTGCATCTCTTGTAACCCACTCTTATAATAATACTCTCTTGGATTGTTTTTTTGGCACATTTTATCAGGTTATTAATACAATCCTAAATTGTTTTCTTCAAATCTGTGGACATTTATCAATTTTTGTTTTGACTGATTCTTGGTAGCCAAAAATTACTATACCAATTTTGTCAGAAATTCAATTCATCAATTCACCATCAAGTGTAACACAAATCACAGATCCTTAGTGGCAACTGTGGGGAAAAGGTTTTAAGATTGAGAACAGTTTTTTACACAAAGGGTTGTGGAGGTGTGGAACATTCTACCCATCCATGTTTTTGAAGTTGATGCACTTATTTTTTTCAATAAACAGCTGGATGAGATAAGATCAATCAGCTACTAGCAACCAAATGAGCTAAATGGATTAAATGGTCTCCTTTTGTGTGAAACCTCTTTCTTGTATTCTTACTGTATGTTTGAATTTCTAATAGAAATAATAAAATTTGCATTTCATTTACACTCATCACCAGGATAACTTCAATTACCAGGTAGTATATTCATGTTTTAAAGAGCAGCAAAATCAATACAAGAACTAGTATGAACATTTTTTTGCATTTACAAGAAAAGAGAAAAGCATAGTATTAAAAAAAATAAACCAGCAATATCTGTGTTATAGAGCTCAAGCAAAGAGAGTCCTTTTCCTTTGTTGGGAAAATGATGGTTGGTGTTTTAATTTTTAACCCAAAGATTAGTAAACGAGTTATGTGTTCACTGATTACATCGTATATTTAGTGACATATAGAATACATCTCATCACAAACTGTTTTTAAAATAAAAACCTTGTTTAATATTACCTAAGGATCAGGTTTCATCCCAGTGTTCTATACATGGAGTCCAGCATGAAAATAAACTGTGTTTTCCATATTGAAATAGGGGCCGATTCCTCAATGCAAGTGTTAGGAATTCACATACTGTAAATGTCAATACAAAGATTGGTGATTAGATACTGTACCCATTAGAAACAGAGTAGCATCACCCAGAACACCAGAACAACATGTGATCCTCTGGTTAAGATAGCAAGTAGGACCTCAAGTTGAAAATGTATTCTAACAAATACCAGACCAAATGAAAATAACCACTAAAAAAATAAACTTTCAAAACTGATTTCACAGATCCCAGTTAGTACCTATCCTAAGTAAGATTTTCTAAATGAATACAATATAGTCCAAGATTAGTAATGTTTAGGATCTGTGAAACCAATGGGTTGAGTTTCACAGCACATCAAATATGCACACCTAATACCTTTCATTAGCATCTTATATTAGATTAAGACATTTTTAAATAGAAATTGTTACTTTCAATGCTTAAATGGTCACTACAGAGTGCTAGAAATGTTCACAGGATAGAGAAATGTTAAGCTAAAGTTTATGCAAGCTCACAGAAGGGCAATAGTCTTTCTACATGGAAGTTCTTAACTGAAGTTTGGTAGAGATAACAGACAAAGCCAATTTCACCTAGCTGCTTTAAAACACAGTCATCACTGACCCTTTATTTATAACTCTTGCACACATATTTCTTTCACCTGCACTCTCATCTGCTGACCAAATGCAACATCTATGGTGCCTTCAACCCCAAGTTTCTCCCTCTCGCCCTCTCCTGCTTTGCATACCATCTCCTCAATCCAGGTCTGTCCGGTATCCTGTTTTCGGCTCAATTAGCAGGCGTCAGCTGGCGTCCTATAGCTTTTATCTCCTGCCTTTTCTCCTGCCAATATGCCAAGTGTTCACCTCTGCCCTTGCTGCTTCTGATGCCATGTCTTTGGCTCCAGGGCTGTCTGGCATCCTACCTCCAGATCAGTCTGCTTTCTCTTTTAAGCACAATGTCTGCATTTCCATACTGTGCCCCTGTGTTCCTTCTGTATCTCTTTCTACATTGATGGTTTTGGGGGTTAACTTGTTTCTTTTTGGGGTTTCCTGCCTCCTCCTCCCACGGCTAGGAGATCACCCCAAGCTGCTTAAGCCAAAACGGCACAAACCATCTGGTTTTTGGGTGTCATTATTCCTCATGAAAGGGAAGTTCTTAACTGAAGACAGGGAGGGATAATGAAAGACAAAGCCAATTCTGCCCAGCTGTTTCAAATCACAATTATTGATTTTCACTATATACTGTATCTCTTTTGCACACACCTCTTTTTGCATTTTTGTTGCATCCATCCCACTACAACCTCTTGGTTAACACCTCTCACTAAATAGGAGTTCAAACCTCCTCGTCCTATGGCCAGGAGGCTACCCTTCAGCCAAGAGGGGTTGGCTAAAACATATTATACTTAAATACCCAATAAATATTCACAAAGTATCTGATTATTGTACTCCTCATGAAATCGTTTCTTTTTGTGTAGTAATTTGTTAGTAATATGTAACAACCATAACCTGTTTTACACATTTGATTTGCCATTGATGGAAATCCCAAAATGCTACATAGATGCAGCTAGACATATTGTTCTGTTACACTGTAACTCCGCATAAAAACAATAACAGGAAAACAAAAAACTCTTCGATCAAAATTGTTTTACCTGTAATAATTCTAAAGTCATTCAAGTAGCTCTTCTTAAAGGAGCTGCGGTATTAGGCTTTAATGCAAACAAAGCTGTTTATCCATTTATCCTGTCTTTCCTTTATAAAGCTAATTATTCTGCATAGGAAAACAGTGTACTAGCAACATATTGCACGTTAAAGAAAGAAAAAAGTGTTACAAGCTTCTTCACCCAGCTTTTAAGAGCTTAAGGATTTTAAGAGGTACAAAACAGAAAGTTTTATCAAACCTTTATGCTGATCCAGAAGCTATACTTCTTAAGGGTGTGGTTAAAAACACCAAGATTGAAAAAAAATAGAAGGCCCCTAAACTTCATTAACTAAGCCAGTTTTTGGTACCTGCAAAAATCATTAAATGCAACTTTCGGTGTATTTTGAAACAATAATTTTAAATAATTATATACTGTACCTACGAATATCCTGGTCAGTAAAACAGGGAACAAAAAGAACAATGAATGCATTTCAAAAGTGTCTTATTTTTCTGCCATCATGACATACTGTAAATTCACATATTCCTGCTTTCTGCAACTGTTTTTGGTTATAGTCAATTGTGTTAACATAGGCCCTTGTCCAGATCTGACCTTTTCTGTTAGGAGAAAAAACACAGTGTTGATTCTTTAAAGTGACTCACTGTGTTATTGACCTCTGGGAGATACTGTATGTATACAGTGGCAACTGACACAGAGCTGAAGAAATAGGATTAAATAAACAAAAACAAGTATCACTTGAGTGTTTAAAAAAACATATCTTGCATTTGTTCCACTTTTATTTTATTTCTTTTTTTCAAAGGGAACTGAATGTTTTTTTATTCATATATCTTGTGTCTGCCTGTGAGAGCTTCATAACAACTTTAAACATTTTTAGACCATTTTACAGTATGTATTCAATATTTTGTATAGCTGATATGATTCTATTGCAAGCAATAAATGCTGTATCTCATTCTACCCCTGTTTTGTCTTTAGCTGTTTTCCTTATACAGATGCATGGTCCAGTGTCAAAAACATATTCTCACTGCTTTAAAGGGCTGTATTGAAGGCTTCCTCTCCCTTTCCATCTTGTGTACTTAAAGTTGTATAATCTGTGCAAAATGATCTTTCACAGTGTTGTAGATTCAGAGAGTTGAAAGAAAGAACATAATACCACAACATCTACTCTTGGCTGTGCGTGAAAAACTGCATTAGGACCCCTTAAATGAAACGTACTTATATATGGAATCTGTGCTCCACATGATTATTTTATTTGAATAATTTGTACCTTCAAGGACTGAACTCTTTAATTTTAAGCAGCGCATGTTGAAGAGAAAGGTTCTCATGCACGAAGAAAGAAGAATAAAGAGTGTAGTGAAAGGACCAATGAAGAGAGCATGGCTAATTTAAATATGTAGGATAGGTATGCAAATGGGAAGGGCTGGTGCTCACCCAGCAATTTCTCATTACACACAGCTACACTTCTACTCACAGCTGCCTGTAAAAGCAAAGGATTCTGCCTCCACATACTAAGCCTTGAGCACTGTCAGCTGTATCATTGCCATACTGTATTCATCAACCAGAAGGACTGACATGAGAATGTTAGAAATGGAAGTTACTGTACATATAATGTATATTTACAGATGTATTTAGCACATTTGTTTATTAAGGAAAACAGCTGTATAAGTACAGCTTGTTTCAATATACAGTATGCCTGAAAATTGTTGTTTTCTAAATGCCCTCTAAAATTTTACTCTCAATTTACACTCATTTTTTGTATTATTTTGGATGCAAAGCATTTGAAACCAGCTCATAAAATAGCACAACATACCTTAGCCTATCTTCAAAGTGAGATGTTTTTGTTCCAAATATTGCAACAAAAATAAAAATTCACATTACTGAATGTATTCCTTTAATATTAATGTTTCATGTTTTGGCTAAGATTGAGCTCTTTCCCATCTCCGCTTTGTGAGACATTTTGCTCTTAAGCAAATAATCATTTTTATTTTGAGAAAGCATCTATGTTTTTTCTACATGTTTCTTAAAGCAGGCTTCACCTGTACATACTGTAGGAAACAGCAACATGGGTGAGAGCTTACTGTTTGGTTCCTGACTGCAATACGTGTGGATAGCAATTCCATATAAAATAAACTCTGAAATAGCTTAGAATATGTTTGTGAACAACGGTGAATCTACAGTATGTGGTGGTCCTGAAACGTTTTGTCAACACTGCAAACACTGAGATGATTCTGGGTGCCTTCACAGGTGTAGTCATTTTGATAGAGCTCAGACACCAAGAGAAATGAGACAGGAAAAAACCCTCCCAGTCAAATCATCACAGATGGATTTTCTGTAGTGTATTCGAGTTTCCACCTTGTTCTAACATTTGAGTTTTATAATCAGTTATAGTTAGAAATAACATGCATATACAGTATAACTGTACGACATCAATACTGTAGAAAGATATTGTTGAAAAACCTACTGAATAACAATAGGAGTCATTTTACTGAGCGAGGAATTACCCTGTATCATCTTGCGCTACGTGCTTCCTGAATTTGTTTTGATATTTTTCTTTGTTTTTGCATTCGCCGTGCATCTACAAATGACATCAGCAACCACAGATGTCACCCAGTACGCTTGGCTAAAGCTGCTTTTAGGCTGAACAAAACAAAATTCTCATGTCTCTTCTTCATACAGAAACATAAAAAACCAGTTAAGTATAATAATTTCATACATGAAGATGGGATAATAAATGGGAAACAAATTAAAATGGGGAAAAAGAATAATCAAATATGAATAGAAAAGCTGTTTGCATAAATACCTTTAGAAGTATTTATCTTATGTCAGATGATAGCCTGTTTGTAAAAATATGGCAGAGCTGGATATAGCAGTTGTTATATATTTCTAATAAAAATCAAAATGAAATACAGTAGTTGCTTTTGGTATTCCCACAGTAGACAGGCTCACAGTTTGCAGATGAAAGAGCTGAAATCAGACTGTTTTACTGGCTGTATTAACTCTGAGCTGCTGTAATTCCTCCACAGAAAGCACGTTCCATCGAATTCTGTGTGAAAGAACAGATCTGCAGCACTACGTGAGCCCAGCAACCAGTGGTGCTTTTTTTCATAGCTGCATGAAAGTAACAAATCATATTTGCATAGATATTTGTGGAGGGATTTCTTTTTAATTGTTAACAAAGAAAACATATGTAAGCCCACTCATTTTAAAATGAAAAATATTGCTGTTCAGGTGATTATCTTTGTTTACTGATGAGTATGATCATCATTAAAGGCACAGAGGAATATCAGAGGAGAAGATACAAGACACACTTTCAGTACATGTAGAAACAATATTAATACACAACCTCTATTCAGGTATAAACATACTGCTTTGATTCAGCTCCCTAAACAGAAAGTAATACAGCCTCCAATTAATTACTGTTTCATGAAGCATCCTGATAGCCATAATGCAGTGCTTACTAAGCACTTTACTTGCTGACAGCTCTGTGATAGATTGTGCTAGTAAAATTATGGTACACACCATGACGAGTCCTGTCATCCAGACTTGGGATTGCTACACGCTTGTCTCTGTAATGGGCTCTCTGGCGTTTCACCCACTTTACCTTCAATAAACAAGAGAGAACACACAGACATTGAGACAAAGAAGTCCTTTAAAGCTTAACTCAAAAGAAGGAGAAATACATGTAACTATTAATGCTCTACAGCCTGGTCTGCCACGTAAAGGCAGCGGGGAAATTCTTTTTATATACAGTAAATGAAGGTGCATACCTTAATATGTGCATGCCTTTGACCTTACCAAAAACACATGCATATACAATATAGAAACAAAACATACAGTATAAGCTAAAGTTCTCTACTTTTGTTTATCTTCTATGTCTTAATTTTGTATTTTATAATCAAAAGAACACAATTTCCCTTTTCAATTGCCTTTTCAAGCAGCACAGTGGGGGAGTGGTTAGCATTGCTGCCTTGAACAGCTAGGCCCTGGGTTCAATCCCAGAGCTGGGGTGCTATCTGTATGGAGTTTTTATGTTCACCTTGTGTTTGTGTGGGTTTCCTCCCACACTACAAAACCATACTGGCAGGCTATTAATTGGCTTCTGAGAAAAATGGCCCTGATGTGAGTGTGTGTCCTCGCCCTGTGATGGACTAATATTCCAGCGAAGGTGTATCTTGCCTTGAACTCCTTGCTCCCCTGCAACCCTGAACTGGAAGAAGCAGTTAGAAAATGGATGAATGGATTTTGTTTTGTCCCTTATTTGTGACAGCGAGGTCTCTTCCCAAATTATATCATTTCTCTTTCTTCCCTGAAACATTAATTCGGTGTTCTCGGTCGGGCTGCTTATTCACAACCAGGAATCACTTCTACCAGCTCTTCCCCTGCTGTTTCTATGGATCTTCAAGGAAAACAGCAGGTTTATTTTTCTTGTGTCCAGAAAGAGAGTTGAATCATTCCAAAATATACTAGAGTGAAAAAGGTGTAGTTCAATTGCCTTTTGGCATGGGGAAAATCTTGCAGGCCAGGGACTTTGTCAAAAAACTAAAGGCATAATGGATATCCTACAGGTGTAATTATTTTGTTTCTTTTTCATTTTGTGACCATTAATTATTTTTATACCCCAAACCTGAAATAGTCTATTTTGAGTAACCTCAAATCACTGCTGCAACTTCTTTACCAGCACAGGAGGGACAAGTGAACAGAATTAAACATTGAATGGATTCATACATCCAGGAATCCAGAGGTCCTTACTGAGAAGAAAGATAAGTATATCCTCTGACTGGTAAATAACCCATCGAAACGGATAGCTTGTACTTGCTGCTTAATTTGCTGCTACTTAAGGAAGCAGGTAATGAAATAACCCACATTTGTTCTACTGTATGTCTGGTAACCCACTGAAGCTAAACAGATGTGTTCCTGGTCAGTACCTGGATGGGAGACCTCCTGGGAAAAACTAAGGTTGCTGCTGGAAGAGGTGCTAGTGGGGCCAGCAGGGGGTGCTCACCCTGTGGTCCATGTGGATCCTAATGCTCCAGTATAGTGACAAAGACACAGGTTCCGTCCTTTGGATGAGATGTAAAACTGAGGTCCTGACTGTGTGGTTATTAAAAATCCACAGCCAAAACATTGTTTTCTTTTTTTTCTTTTCGAAAAGAGTAGGGGTGTAACCCTGGCGTCCTGGACAAATTTCCCATTGGCTTTGCCAATCATGGCCTCTTAATAATTGGCCTCATTACTCTGCTCTCCTCCCCACTGATAGCTGATGTGTGGGGAGCGTTCTGTCGCACTATGGCTACCGTCGCATCATCCAGGTGGATGCTGCACATTGGTGGTGGTGGAGGGGAGTCCCCATTACCTGTAAAGCACTTTGAGTGGAGTGCCCAGAAAAGCGCTATATTAGTGTAAGCAATTATTAATTATTATTATTAACTGCCATATAACAAGTTTACACTTCATATGGATTGGAGTTATCAATGTTTGTGTTTGACACTTTGATCCAAAACAACTCTCTGAGGTACTCATTTATACAGCTGGGCATTATACTGTAGGAATGTGATTGAAATGCCACCTTCAAGAGTACAGCAGTGCCACACCACACCCAGGATTAGCAGCCATAGCTTTCCTACTACACACTGCTGCTACAGAGTTACCAAGTTCTAAAAATAAAACTGTGGCCCTAAATATCCAAAAATGAATACAATTTCTATCATTTAACATCAACATTATAGGAATTGTCAGTTATTTGCCTATTAAGTGTTCATAGTACTGTATTATTTTGGGTAACAATTAGATTTTCATTTAAAATATGTTCAAATACTTTATCATCTGCTTTTATTATTTAAAATGATTTCACCCAGACTGTATAGCTTAGAATAGGTCGTTCGTTGAAACAAAAGATACCAGGAACAAGTTATAGGTTTATTCCATGCTGAAAAGAGAAGAAAGAAAACACACCTGAAGAAGGCTCCACAGCCGAAACGTTGTGTTTTCTTTTTTCTCTTTCCAGCATGGAATAAACCTATTACTTGTTCCTTTGCAGCCTATGCAAGCTGACACAGCTACCCACCTGAACTAAAAGATACCAGATTGTCTAACATGAAAAAAAATATTGTGGATTTGGAAACTATCATTTTGACCACAAGTACAGTATATTAACAAGCGTAATAGAAGGACAGTAAAAACAGATGTCACATGTTGCCTTTAGTTTACTTTGGCTTTGTTGGAAGTAATCACTTCACAGTGTCGTCATTAAGAAAAGATGACTCCATAAAATCTATTTACTTTTGGATTCATATGAACTACAAAACCACCTTACCTTTAGGAAAGAGGGTGCATTAAGGACTGAGCCCATTTCTATTTCTCAGAGTAATACATTTATTTAGACAAAGGCACCCTTTGAAAAAGCATTTCAGTGACAATTAGTTCAAAGCAAGAGTTTCACACTCCATTTACATGATGCTCATAAAAAGCATCTCTTCTAACAAAGACTGAAAATTGTGGAATTCTTTTGTGCACTCAACTGCCACAACAAACACTCTGCAAAGCATTCTGCAAAGGGCCTTTAGAGAATCTTTTTTTTTCCTTTTATGAAAGGTAAAGCTTTCAGGGTGCAAGTAAAATGTAACACTTCCTGAAGCTTTGATCTTGTAAGTGTTTGTTTGTCACGCATGTACTGTAGGTATTAATTGAGATACTGATAATCTGACTGGATTTTACTTTTCTTTTAAAAATGATCAGTTGGCTCAGGTAATGTTTCCTTCTTTGAACAAGCTTTTTACAGCTTAAAAATGAAAGAATCGCTCATTTTATCCCATTTGTCATTGTAATCAATCTGCATAGATTGGGTAACTCAAACAATATATACAAGTCTTTCAAGTTCTGCATAATACCTTTCATAGCATAATTATTTCAGAAGAAGTCAAAGTGTAGATAGATAGATACTTTATTGATCCTGTGAGGGAAATTGCAGTGCAACAGCAGCTTAACACAGACAACATAGCCACAGTGTAACGAATGATACAATAATAATAATAATAATAATAATAATAATAATAATAATAATAATAATAATACAATACATACAATACAATCAGTACAGTGAGGGGTGCACTAAAAGAGTTACTCACAGTCCAGAACACACAAAGAACAAACTAGAACAGAACAGTACGCAGAAAAATCGCATTGCGCATATGAATATAAATATAGATGTAAATATAGATATAAATATAAATATAAATGTATTGCACGGGTCCCTGGCATATATTGCACAAAAAACGGTTGTAAACGGGAAAAGAAAAAAGAAAAAGAACAGATGTAGCAGTTTACTGTTCAGTCCAGAACAGTCCAGGTCACTGTCAATGTTGCCTCTGCCCAGACGCAAGGTGGATGCGTTGTACAGTGTTATGGCAGAAGGAAAGAATGACCTCCTGTAGCGCTCCCTGTCACACCGCGGATGAATCATTCTAATGCTGAACGTGCTCTTCATTTCTACAAGCCTGTCATAGAGGGGATGGGAGACGTTGTCCATGATGGCCTCTAGTTTGGACACCATTCTCCTCTCAGCCACTACCTCCAAGGGGTCCAGGTCAGACCCAATGACAGAGCTTGCTCTCCTGATGAGCTTGTTCAGCCTTTTAGAATCCACTGCTCTAATCCCAGGGCCCCAGCATACCACTGCGTAGAAAATGGCGCTCGCTACCACCGACTGATAGAACATATGTAGCATCTTACTACATACATTGAAGGACCTGAGCCTCCTCAAGAAGTAAAGTCGGATCTGTCCCTTCTTATAGATGGCCTCGATGTTCTTAGACCATTCCAGTCTATCGTCGATGTGCACTCCCAGGTACTTGTACGAGTGTAAATGGTAAATGAAGTCTCTGCACAATTCCATGTATGTTAGTGATAGGACACCTAACTCATATCAAATACTCTACCAGAATAAACTGAACACCCCCAGATGAGACTCTTATAGAATAGAGTTGGCACACTGATTTGCACTGCACCCTCACAGCTTTAGGACCCTAGATCTGATTCCAGTCTAGGTTGCAGCCAAAACGATGCTTTATAGATTACTAGTCATATCTAATTGTCCCCCAAATGTGTGTGTAAGTAAATGCATGTTCCTTTCCTGTGATGGTCTGTCTTCCTGTCCAGAGTGTATCCTGCCTTGTGCCCATTGTCTGCCAATAAAGACTGCAGCTCATCTGCCACCCTGTACTGGAATAAGCAGTTATTGAAAATGTTTTTATGAATATTGAAATAGTGAAAATAGATGGATATTCCCTTGGAGTGATACATCCTGTCCAGAGTAGTGGAATGGCTTAGCATGTGATATGTCCTATGATTCCTGCGAACTGTAATGTACTGTGAAAATTTAGCAGACCAGGCCTTTCCCTCTGTATACCATGCTATAGGAAAAAACAAGTTTAAAAGTAAGAGGTTTCACAAGAGAGATAATTATATGTCGGGACTGTGACAACATGTGTGTGGTGTATGATGTACCCTTAGTTCCCTGATTGGTGTTGCTGTTCAGTGTAAGAGAAACCCGAGCTAATATATATTCATGTATATGGACAATGTCAATGGGTAAATGTATCTGCTGCAGAATCTTAGCATGTTTCACATATAAGCAGAAGGCTGAAATATTGTATACCCAGTCCAAATAGGGAATAATAATCTTCATACTGGTCACCAGCTGGTACGGGCTAATGAGTGCTTGGATGCCAGTGGACCATACCCAAGAGGAGGTCAGAGAGGAGAGGAGCCTGCATACATGGGGCTTAGAGGGCTAGTTATGTGACTACTAAGAGGCTACATTAGAGAATGTGGGATACTGACACACTTACATATTTTTTATTTGCTTCAGTGCATAATAAAATCGATGTGCTCATACAGCCAATATAGGCTATAATATAGGCTTCCTCTTGAACAGAATGTCCCAAAACTCACAAAATAAAATAATCAAATGACACTTATTTATCTGTTACTTTTAAGAGCACTGTGTGGTGTTTGAAGTTTGTCAAGTGAAGCACACATATTCTGTACAATAACAGATGAGAAACAAAAGGCTTAAAGTAAATACAAAAGCAATTATAATAACAGAGAAAACACACAGAAAATATGAGCAAACTGGTTTCACTTTTTTGTAGGCATTTGTTGAGGTAGATGAATTACATGTAATTGTACATATATTTAGAGTACTCTTTTGTCATCAGCTCAGTACAACTCATTAATATTTACTTTTAATTTAACATGCACACCCCAGTACACTCTGCAGCATTCTCCTGCCTTGTTTACTGTAGCTCCAACAACCAAACCACACAAATAAAGCCTCCACTGATGCAGCCATTCCTACAGTATATACAGTAGAGGTAGAGATTCTACTATTTGTTCAGCACTGCCATCAGAAACTGTAAGACTACAGGTAAACCTGTTTCAGGTCTCAGGAGAGGTGATATGACTGGTTGGGTCTCAGGACACACTGGTTAGTCCTCCTCATCACAAACCCTGTGAGTATAAAATAGAGTTTAAACTTGCTATTTAAATGTTTGCTTGCATTTTGAATTTAAATGAACTAACATTTTAATACAATCAAAAATGACCAAAATTAAATGCAACATGCATGTCTAAAAAAGATATACAGTATGCATTGTCCATTTCTTGTAATATTTATCTACGACAATTATAATGCCATTATTGATTTTGCAAATGTATGAATAGATAAATGTATAAAAATAAAATAAAAACAAACATTGTGAAAATAGTAAAAATGACCTGTTAGGCATTTATGCCTCCAAAGCTTTTTTGACGTAATTCTTTAATACACTGTGTACTATAACATCTAAAAAATACAAGTAATTTAAAAAGCTCACAAAAGAGTAATTATTTTTTTAATAATGGGACAGACAAACGTGTAATTATAATTCACACTTCTATTTCAGATGTTAGAAAACAATGGTTCAAATTTTTACTAGGCTATGATAATTAATTTTAAGCAGTAATTATGTGCAGTTCAAAATGGCTTAAGAGGGAATATTGTGCAAAGGTGCTGGAGTTCAGTATTGTACATAAAGGTATCACTGCACAAGATAGAGGACTACTCTGTGGTGAGGAGATGATTCACAAATTTGGCAAAGCCATTGAGTACTAATGATTCCCATTAACATAACATTATTAAAAAGCAAAAGTAACTGCAAGTAAATTTCACATTAATTCAAGCATTCGATATTAACCGTCTGTGGTACAAAGTACATTTTAGACAACGTGATGCCTCTGGGACTGTCTCACTCAGCTTTATTGATGATGTACCTAATAATTGGAAAAGCAGAACAGATTCTGAATTTGCCAGAAACATTTTATCATCTTAAGTAGAAGAGAATGCTTCTATACTCACTGGAAGATGCTAGACCATGCTACATGATAAAAACTCACCTTGTGTCGAACAGTTATTACCTCAAAGATACAAGCAACCAAATACAGACTTTTACACAATGAAATTTACTTAAATTGAATGTGTCCCAATAGTAATGGTCACTTCAAATCACTGGGTTAAACACAGGGTACATTTTTGTTCTAATACGATCAAATGTATGTTTGGAATAACCCCAAAATATAGCACAGATTGTACTTACTATTCATAGTAATTACAAGATCATAAAAGCACATCGCAAAGCAAATTGTAAAGCAAAAAAAAAGATTTGACTTTGCTGTCACGATATATTTGGAGGACACTGAATAGTATTTTGAAATCTAAGAAATCTAAATCTGGTCTCTAATGATGAAATACTTTTATATTCATTAAATGCAATAAGAGATTAACGCAGTTTTAAAAAGGCCTTGTTATGGTGTGTAAAACTATGCAGTATTTTCTTCTCAGTACAATGTAAGTAAATTATAAAACAAAGTTCCTCATGTTCTTTGTAAATACTGTATGAAACTATGAAAAGTCTTGAAATTTCTTGCGCTATTTGCTTGTAAGTACAGTATATACAAAAGTGGAGTCAGTGAAATAATTTTATTCACAAATCATATAGCGGTTTATTCCTGCACAGACACACTGTACACATGATAAAATCCTGTTGGAGTTTTAGACATGACATGATGATAGCAGAAGAATGGGATTGTAAACATTTCATTGGTTTCTGGGCTAAATAATTCTAAGGTATGTTATTCTAACCATGTCAAAACTTCCCTTTTTTTTAGATTTGCATTGACATCCAGCAACCCTTTTTTTTTTTTCGAACCAACAGCTTCAAGCTCACACAGGCAGACTGTGTAAGCTGGAAAAAGCTGAAATTCAACAAACTGCGCCTGGCATCTGGTGCAGCATGATACTCTGCACAAAGATAGAGAGCTGCTGGAATTATCTGCAGTGACATTTCAAGCTCAGCTCCTTTTCTTGTCCCCTGGGAACCAACGGCATTGACAGAAGCCCTGTGTCAATTTCCATCTGACTGTCACTCTCACTTTTCCCTCTATTATCAGCAGTAAGCCGGGGCAGTCCCCAGTCTAGATGGGCCAGTGATCTCTATCTCACAAGCTCCAAGCTGCCCTACCATGAACCTGACTGAGGGGAAAGAGACGCTGATACAGTGTGGTTTCTTTTCTCTCTTTTTTTCTCCCCTATCCCTTTCTCTGGTGCTCACTCTTTTGTGTCAGCTTTCAGAAATGCTCTGTTTGACTGGCAGCCTGTCACAGATCAGTTACCACCTAAAGCCGCTTGGCAGAGAGAGGTGACGGCCCAGGAAGGGATCTAAGTGGGTTTATCAGTGCTTCTTAACGCCTCGTGAGCTCCTTGACACAAAAGAAAAGGGTATTAAACATCTAAAGCAAACCTAAAAGCGTGAAAGCTCCTTATAGGCTGTGAGATGTGGATGTGACTGAATTTTTAAATACCTTCAGTAGATGTTATTCATTTTGTCAATAGAGTAGAAAGAAACTGTTACCAAAATTAGCGTGTGTTCCACTTGAGCAAGGTTTATAGCAGCAGGGATATGGAACATGAATTTGCAGCCCATGTCAGAATTGCTTCTTAAACCTCACACCCAAAAGGCCATTTAATACAACACCACTGAAAGGAGAAATCAAATTTGTTCTTAGACCTCTGTTTGTTTCTTCATAGTCAATTTCAGGTTTCCTCTGATGGACTTTTCATTTTCAGAGAAATACTTACACCTGTGTTTCATCTTCTGTGATAAAAAAAACTGCATAAAATCATTTTGGATCATTTCGTATCTCTGCACAAAAAATGTTAATGCACAAAGTTGCATATTATTTATTTTATTCTACTGTACCATGTTTTTTGTAGTCTAAAAGACTAAATGACACAAAATGTTGTATACAGTACTATTGCTAGCATTTTTGTACATTTGTAATTTTAACTAGAAGAGAATGAAGAACATTTTGGACACATTATTATTAATACATATTATAAATCCTTAGGATTAAAAAGCATTCTTTATTGCCATTTTACCACAAATAAAAGTTAACTTCATACGGATATGAATAGAGTTTATGAGGAAAAAGTCTTCATTGCATTACACAACCTTTTGTATCACTGTCAAACCTATTTATACATAATCAATAATAAAACTGACCTAGCTCTGTAAAAACCTACTTCAGTAACCTGGCCCAGATGGGGAGGCTGATAATAGTGAGATAGTTTTAACATAGGAAATGTCTTGCTGAATCAATGTCTTTTGGCCTACCTAAATTTCTATTTAGAGAGGTGTGATTTTCTAACACATTTTTAACTTTTAAAACTGCAACAGTTTGTACAGCAGTAAAATTAACTAATTTAATTAATTTAATATTCCATTTTTAATCAGATGTCCTGCAAAGGAAAGTAGCTGTATCTGAAATGAATTCTGAGAACTGAGCGCAGGCTCAGACAAGGAATACGGCGATGCTAACAAAACAATATACAAAGACAAGTACAATACTAATACCAAGGCTTCAACAAACTGGCCAATGTTTGCCATAATAAAAAACACATTTGGAACTTGCCTCAGTCATTGGTTTTATTTGATTGCTTTATTTTCTATTATTTGCAAAGCTGACAGGAACTGCAGTGGAGGTCTAATGTACAGTATCTTACAATCTTTTTTATTGCAAGCAGCCCGTACCGTACGTACACTGAGGCCTTGTATAAAACATCATCTGCCTCGGAGTAGTCCTTTTAAAGGTCAGAACATAGTTCAGAGAGAGTGCACTAAGTTAACGCTTGTCAAAATCTCACAATGTAGCATGGCTAGAAAAGTTCTGGACCATTTCCTGTGTCACAGTATGTGTTCAGTGTTCAACAGCAGATAAAATAGACAGGTAAGACAGATACAAAGGACAGAAGTAGGATACTGCGTAATGACTATAAGCAATATACATAGGAGCACAGGTCGCAGATGATGCACAAGCCTAATTTAATTTATCTGCAAAAGTATAAGTATTATCCTAAATGATTCATTTTACAATATTTTCACTGCCTTTAAGGACCAAGCCTCATCAATGTGGAACAATTTTACTGACCAGCAATACTGGTAAAAAAACTTTTGACTAAAGTCAAAAGAGTCCCTTGTGTCATTAAGAATTGAGAATATTGGGTAGTTTTTATATAACAAAACAAGCATTTTTATTTTTTAATTTTGGTACACTTCTTCTGCTGGTTTTGAGGTATGGTTACTAGCCTGCTGTATATGAATTGGTTAAATTAATTAACAAACCAAACACCTACAGTATGTGCTAGCTGAACATCATTTGCCTTTAAAAGAATGCTCTAAATATGTCAGCAATGACAGGGAAGGGAAACAATGCTTAAGATTACTATTTTTAAAATCAAAATATTAGATGAGAGTAGAAAAAATGGCACAGTAGAATGTACAGCAACATTCATAATGCAGCACAACATTGAATATTACTATCCATTAAATCAAATGTTCTCATCCATCAAGAACTAATGTTTTTGTAAAAAGAAAGCAATTTAGAAATTCCAATTTGATAATATGCATCACACCCTGGGAATCTGAGAATCATTTGCCTTTGGAGAACAAAAAAATGGAGTGCTTGCCTTTGCCCTAATATGTTCCCATCTCTTATCTTCACCTTTAACACTACATAACCCCTCAGCTCACAAAGAAGTTACCTTCTATCAAATTATTCTGCAGTTCTGCCACCGAAGGATGTGAACAGACTCAACAAGGCCGCCGATATGTACAGCTTTACATCAAACACAGCTCTATAACAGCATGCAATCTCTGTGACTGAACGCTTTTTTCTGCATCTGTAGCCCTGAGTGGAATAAACAAGTGGATTAAGCACACTGATGAAGTGGGCGGAGGAAGGCAAGCAAGGCCCTGCCTTGTCTGCTTTGTACCTGCAGACAGACCACTTCAGTCCCTGGAGCAATGTGGTAAAAGGCTCTCCACCATTTTTAAAAAGGGGAAAAAAAAGAATTTGTGGAGAGCATGTAACCCCAGCTTTTAGAATCTTGTGCAAGCCCCACCGCCAGGGCTGACCAGTGTTTTTATCTACAAAGACGGCATTGAAAGACTAAAACAAAACCCTTCCAGAGGTTTGTTTTACATGATTGGCTTCACATTTCACAGAGCATCCAGGAAGTGAGCTGGGGCGTGGATGAAACATGCAAATACGTCTTGAAACAGACCATCGTGATGAATATTTGGAGCTGCTGCATCCTTTGAAGAGACAGAAGTGTCCTCATTAAAACATTTGTAAGCAAACTACTTGTAATTTTGAAATTAATGGTGCAGTTAGCTTGTCTGATAAATGTTTGTTTGGTTACAGTCGAACAGGTGAGATTTACATCACATGTTCTTGCGTAGAAAACAGCAAAAGAAAATGTTAACCTTTTTGTACCTATAAATATTTTAATGGAGAATCTGAAGCATGCCGACGGTCCCTAGCCTAAAAAGATCAAGGAAAAAAGTAATCCCAGCTTCCGTTTTAGGACTGGTGAAGGCTTTATTAATAAACTACTATAACATGAGTGATCCATTTTAGAGGTGAAGCATCATTTATATGTATTTATTTAGGGAGCTAAAGAATACCACTTGGATATTTTTCAAAGTCTTATTCTGAAAAACTGAACCTAGGCAGAGTGATCACATAACAGCTCCCCTCAGGCGGCATATTTCCATGCACTTCTGGAGCTATTACAATGGCCTGACATTCTGGTATGCGAATCCATGCACAGGAAAATTACTCTATAATCTTATATAAATACACTATGAGTCCCAATAGGAAACCAGGAGCTATTCACACACAAATACATTTCAATTTAAACTTTGTTTCAACCTGTCCATGGGAGTGAGATGAAAGAGATCTGAAATCATCACAGTTCATGTGCGTGACCACCGGAGTGATTTGAAAATGCATTTTAGTCTGACGACCTGCACGTTGATCACATGGGTGTAGCAAGGTCTGTTGAAGTCCCGCACAAGGAGGAAGCAAAACAAAAATCAAACTCTCTAGCCTTTATTTGCGGTACACAAGCACACATTTAATGATTTCTGTTGATGTGCAATGCTGATCCTAATAAATGACATGAACTGTATGCGAAATTATAACCCCAAAACATATTTCCCTAAACATCTTAATGTAGCTGATTTAATTCATGTGCAGTGCATAGTGGAAGAGATAAAAGAGAGCAAAGCAGCTCTTCCATCATTTTATAAACTAAAATTAAGAACTAGTGTCAAGTAATTGTTTCTAACAGGATATAGTTTGCATTTCTTTTAATTATCTTCACATAAAATTCAATCTTAGCACAAAGTGCTCGTAATTAATTATTTCACTTGATTCTCATTTCTAATACAGCTGTTTCATCAACTTTAAAATGTAGTAGAAGCTAAGATACAATACAGATGTTATTCCTGGAAATGAATACAAATTCAGACGTGCTACAGTAGCTGAAAGAGCTCACTTCCTACGTTAATACCATCCACAGAACCTGGATTTGGATGCCTGCCATGTACAGTTATAATTGTGTTTCTGTCATGCATGGCTTCCAAGGAAAAGTATTCTTTAACACTATTAAATATTGACCGTGTTTTTAAATAAAATGCAATGAGCAAATTCTATTATACTGATACATAGGTGAGAACCAAACCTCTTGCCATTTGAAGTCAGTTTAATCAAATTATCTAGAGTATTGTAAAGCTTTGATTTACAAAGTCTGAAAAAATACATTACCTATTTTTTAATATAAGCTAATACTTTTACACATGTAAATTAAATATTATATGCACTTTAGCAGAGAGGGATTTGTATACTATACAATATCTATGCTGTATAGATATACTATATCTGTAAACTTTAGTAACTTGTTTAGAGCATACTATATAGCCATAAGACTATGATATCGTATGAGGAGAAGAACATTAGCCCATCTTGCTTATCAAGCAAATTATTAGCCAAGTGAATCTAACATTTTGTTCACTTTTCTTATTAAAGGAGCTCAGAGCTTACTTTAGTTGTCACCCACCTGGTTGGGAAGTATGTTCCAGACACCCACCGCTCTTTGTCTAAACAAACATTTCCTATTTGCCACCC
Source organism: Atractosteus spatula (assembly GCF_055471065.1). NCBI lineage: Eukaryota > Metazoa > Chordata > Actinopteri > Semionotiformes > Lepisosteidae > Atractosteus > Atractosteus spatula. Next base: position 47,128,467 of record NC_142707.1, on the reverse strand, counting down.
TAATCGAAATTCCTTTTAGTTCCCAATGGTGAAACATGCCCCTGTTTAGCCAGTGAGTCAGATGTAGTCCCACGGGTGGACCCTGTTTACACCTAAGGGTCTGATTGATTTGGATCAAAACATCTCTCTGTCTCCTTTGTTCTAGACTGAAGAGATTTAGCTCCCTTAACCAGGAATCATTCCTGTTGGTTCCATGAACTCTTTCTGTGGCTATGCTATCATTTTTGTGATATCCTGACTTTAATTAAACACGATATTCTGAATGATACTACTAGTGCACTGTAAAGCTTGAGTGTTAACGTCTTTGCATTTATATTCCATACGTTTTGCTACCAAGCTATACAAAAACATTCTGTTTGCTTTTATTATTGCTTTTTCACATTGTCCTGATGAGAACATAGAAGTGTACCATTAAACCTGATATGCATAGAGGTAATATACAGTATGGACTGTGTTCCTACAGTACTTCTTGTTTGGATTACTTTGCAGGTATCAACAGTAAGAACAATTTGTAACATGTCTACCTCATTCATGGTTTTATTTAAGTCTTTCTGGGATTCCCTTATCACTGTTTGTGTGTTTGCTCCTCTATACACCTGTAAATTTATCAGAACCTAAATCATTGATGTACTGTAGATCAGGGAAAGCGATAGGCCGAAAGCAGTCCCCTGCAGTAAACTATTTCTTGAATTAGAGCAACAGAGTTGTGCCCCATGAGATGACACACTCTTTCGTGTGCATTCGCCGATTCTTGATCCACGTACTGTACATACACTAGTCAGACCGCAGGGAGTTGTGTTTCTGCTCAACATTTATATTGTTTAATAAAAGCCTGGAGATTAACGAAATCATTGAATTTGTTTAATAATTTCTAAAAGACAAATAAATTGGACAGTCATGTACAACATATTAAAAAATACTGACATTTACCTATTTCACTTTTGCTTCTGCTCAGTAATCATGTAAATTCTGCCTTCTCTACTAATGACACAACAGTTGAGCTTGGAAGAGAGAAAGCTTAGATTTAACAAATATATCTTAATGAGAACCAGTGCATTTTCTCTGTCATGGTACAATGCAAGAGTTGCTTTTTAAGGGGCTGACTTTCTATCCCTCCCAGTGTTATCTTCAAAATTGTAAAGTTAAATGTTTATGGAAAAAAAAACATTTTCTAAATGTTTAAAATAAAAAAAAACAATTTCTTCCTTACGGCCACGGTAAAATATTGTTTTAAAGCAAGAAATAAGTAGTGTTTCCCCAATACTATACCTCTGTCAGCACATGCAGCATTTGAAAATAGTTGTATTGCTTCTTTTGAGCAAATTACACGTCTATAATTGATGTTTACAAGTGAACTTCAGCAAATACACAGGATCTCACTTTCTGCACCTAATAGAGACCAACATGTACCCTGAAATTGTATTCTACTTTCTGAGAGCTACAGTACTTTCATTGTTTAATTGATTCATAGATTGTAGCCAGGCAGTAAAATATCATTGCAAAACTAATATGTTTTAAGAAGACATAAAGTTATCTTGAAAGACATATTAGTTGAGTCAACTTTTCCACATGTAAGGCTTCTTTGGTCCCTGATGCCTCACCTGTTGTTTTCCCACAAGACAGAAAATTGCGCAAAGGAGAATGTAAAAAAAAAAATGTACTGTAGTATCAAATATCCATGCAGACCCAAATGAGCAAAAGGTAATGTTTAAATGTGTTTAATCTTCTTTTGGAGCTGCAGATAAATTTATAAATATGTATGCAATAAAGCGCTGGGCAATTATCATGCTTCATAGACGAAGAATATTTTGAACACGAAACCATAACCAGCTGAGGTACATTCCAACTCTACTGTGAAATGCAAGAGCACAAAAAGATGTATCTCTCTCTTTAGAACTGTACACGGCTCCTAGCATTTTACAGATTCTGTTATTACTACATTTTCTCCAAAGAGGATGACTTTTAAATGCTTTAATTATTACTCAAAAACCGTCCACAAAGTTCAAATGTCAAGGTTTCTTTTGTCTGGCAACAAAAAAATCTATTGAAATAGACTAATATTTTAAGACAATAGCTCTGCTATCCTGTCCTGCTTAATGTCTTTGTCTTGCTGCCTCCTTGATGGCCAAATAATTGGTTGTTCACTTCTGTCCCTGTCTCCCCCGACAGTTCCAAAGATGCCCCGAATAATGCCGCAAAGGCTGCTTTCAATGGGGGAAATCCTCATTAATCATCGCAGCCTGACAGCAGTAGGGAACACCTGCATCTGGCAAAAGGAAACAACGGTGGCTTTGGGGACAGCATCTTTACATGGGAACCAGCTCTGAGCGAGGTTCCGAGGAATTAAGGACTGCCGCCATTACTTTCCTGCTCAGCTAGCACTCCTGCTTTGTGCTTTAATTAGGTCACACTCATTACAACTTACAGGAGAAAAAGAAAGCCCACCACTACTGTGCAGCAACATAAACATGCAATTAGACAGGAGCCGTGGTTATCTTTTATCAATGGATTCTTCTACCCGAAAGGCAGACCGCTCCGAGGCACTGGAGTTCTGTTTTTTTTTTTGTGGACACTGTTATTGAAAAAAAAACATCTTTGTGCCCTGGTGGCAGAATGGCAGCTTTTTTCTTCGTGCAGAGACTAATCATTGTCCCTGTGAATAATCTTTTTTTAGGCAGTTTCGATCACAGAGTTGGAACACAGCTAAAGTGGCATTACGGTGTTACGATACATAAAAGAAAAATATAAAGACTTAGCTATATCTCATATTAGTTTCTAAGCAATCTGTATTTTGTTGAAATGTCTAAATGCATCTGTTTTTTCTAAAATACCTATTTTAGAAATACCTAATACCACCTAATACTCCAAACCACCTCCCATGTAAAACTAGCGATCAATTTGTAATCACAAGTCAATAAATTAACAAAACAAAATGGAACCATCCTCCACCATTATCAAGGACCAAATCTACAGTTTGGCAATATATTTTATAAACACTTGAAAATTGAATTCAGATACTGCAGGTTGGATGCTTGTAACTGATTGAACTGAAGATGTTATTGTACATTTTAAGAAACAATCAGTACTAAAATGTAATATAATTATTTTAATTTAATCTGATACAAGTTTGTCCCTACAATAAATGGAACCTACTGCTTGAAGACAGTTATATAATCAGCTATCAGTAATTACTACAAAATTGCTCAGGATATTGAAATAGATTCATTACCAAAAATCTTTTCATGTTTCACTTAAGTAATATAAATTTAATATTTCAATTAAAACATTCAAATGAATTAAAAGTGAGAGATAACAGTTTTACTAAGCTTCATCTGAGAACTACTGATGCTACGCATATAACTGAAAACACTTCTAGATTTAACAAATTTAATTACACTTAAATTAGTAATTGTCAGAAAGGAATTCTGGTTGTGAGCACTGTTTTGAGGATTATTTGGAGTAATTATTTTTCTTTTAACCGCAACATTATCCGCAAGAAAAGCAAAGACACCACAGGTACATGGACGAATGTAAAAAGACTTAGAAAACAAGAAAAGGTGTTACAGAAACAACCACAAGAAACAAGAAACATTTTACAGATCTGTAAAATGAAGTGATATTTAAAAAAAAACTCCTACATTCCCATGTTTCCAAATTAATTCCAAAAACACAGCACAATTATTTTTTGAAAAAACTCCATCCTGAGCCAAAGGCATGGTATGGGATGATGCTCCAAACTCAGCACCTGCTCGAGAAGGCAAGAAGCACTAGCATCTCTAAGCCATATTAGCTTAGTTTTTCGAGATATTAAAGAGAAAGCAGAGCCTAGGATCAATGGCTCTCTCAAGTGTGCTTCTCCTTCAAAGGAAATATCAAATACTATAAAGGCAAACAAAGAAGTAGTTCCGAAGTGTTTCAGGAGAGATCTTAGCACTTGCTTCAGAGGCTGAGTGCCAATGTTCGGGTTCAATCTAAATGTAAAATCAAACAAAAGCCAGGAGAACCTCTAGAAATATTGGAGTGTTCCACATGTAACCTGTCCTAGCAATTAATTCTGCAGGGCTCAGAAGTTCAGATAGCACAACATGACACTGGGCCTCTGCAGGCACAGCACATTGCCATTGTTCAGAAATCACTGAGGGAATGAAACTTCAACGTAAAATATTAAAAGAGGAAAATCATTTCAAATGAAGCAGTCTGTCAAAGTAGTGACAAACAAATGATAATATGTGAAAATCAGTGAATAAATCTTCATAAACCAACTATACTCATAACCCAGGCATCAGAATACAGCGGGGATCCCCAGTTTGCATAAATGTGTTCGGATCAGATTCAATTGAAACAAGCTGTGTAAATGAGATATTTCTGCGGCATTCATAGACTGATATTTACATCTGTGCTGGGTGGTACGCATTTTAGAAACCCGTGTCCCTCTTTAAGAGCAGACTGGAGCCTGAAAAAAGAAAAGACTCTGCTGGTTCAAAGGTGAAGATATGTTTTACAACAGTACTGTATGTGCCTGTAAAACCCAGCACTAAATTGGGTTAACTGTTTTTATCTGATTTACAAAGCAGCTACACAGGATGGGACCAGACAGGACAGGAATTACGTTATAATGCCTCTTAGTACTTGCTAAGAGCCGTTACAACACATCACGGTAGGTGTCGGTTGCCCTGGTAACGTATTACGGAGAAGATTGTTGTGCTTGTGCTCTGTAAATTATACTGTAGGCAGCAAAACTGAATTTGGGTTGTGGAGAAGATACTGTATACGGATATAGTGCTGTTCTATGCAGCACTTAAATGACTATGCTATCACTCATACTGAAAGTCAGGATTTTTGCAGCAAGGATAAAATACATTCCATTTGGTATTATTATGACTACTTTACAAATACAATGCAAGGAATTCTGTGTGTATGTTTTATTTTCTAATCAAATACTTGTGTATAATACAAAAATTAAGCATGTAATACATGCAGTACTGCAGCACTATACAAAAGAGAGTGCTGACTTAATGATTAATGGTTAATATGACTAGGAATAAAAAATGACTAGGAATCAGTTTTCTCTCATTTATTTTTCAGTGTGTTTGTCTTAAAATGATTACCACCGTGTGTCAGTGTCATTCAGGCTGCTGACTAATTCTGTTCAATTTATTTGGTGATTTTAATAATTATATGTACTTGTTTGTCTGTTTCCCACTTAAATGTGTAGACACAATTTCACTGTGGCATAAAGAATCATTACAATACTCCATCTGTGCACTACCACAAAAAGAAACCAAAGCAGCCAATCTAAAATCGCATATGAGTTTATCTGCTGTGTAAATTACAGGATGCAGAATCTGTATTGGTTAATTACAGCTTTAAATGATGGTAAAGCAGTGAAGAAAGAAACATAATGTGTCTTGTGTACACTACATAATTTAAAGCATGCAGGTTTTCATTCTTACATACATTTTGTGGCACAAACTTTTTTGTAGGTAAATATACACTTTAGTTAATATATTCAGACAGTTTAATCCATATACCTTCACATTAAAAGAGATCTTGCTATGTGAATTACGCCAGGGTAGGACATTGTAACCGCAATTCAAATACTATATGAGATATTAGAATTCTGGCCAATAAGCCCAGTTAGCCCCTGTACTAAGAAACAGTAGACAAATCTGTTATTCATGTGTCCACCTCTTAACCATTAAAACAACCATAGCAAATTCGGGTTGTTAGAATTTCGGCCCTTGCTGCTCCTGCCCCAGTTCGTCCCCCGCCTCAGGACCGAACCCGGGTCTCCGGCATTGCTCAACAGGGAGATTGTTGGCTGAGCTAAAGAAGGCCTTCATCAGCCTGGGCAGCTAACATCCCTGTTATGCACGGAGGAGTAGAGGGCGGTGCCGTCACCACACTGCAACCAGCTCGCACAACCTGTACAGTATGTCGGCCGTTCATTACATAACTTTAAAATGAATTACTTGAAAACCAAAGGTTTAAAGACCTCGAACATGTTCACAAAAGCAGTAGGTCCTTATTCAGTCTTGGGCAGATATGAGAATTACCTGTAAGGGTTTTCATATTAACCCAGCAAATCAGCATAACAGTCTTTAGTAATATGTATCAAAGAATTTGGTAAAAAAAAGAGCTACAATCTCAATGAGCAAATATGTGCATTTTTTTAAACCCAATCTAAGGTCAACCAAATATATTTTCTCGAGAAGCCTTATATTTCTAAAGAAATATTTTGAAAAAAAAACAATCCTGATCCAAGAAATTTAAAGTTTCAAAATAAGGGCAGGTGTAATTTGTGTAAATTAACATGGATATGTCAGTTCACGGAAGGTATATTTTCCACAGAGTACTATTTTGTATGATGCAGGCAATGAACTCTCTTTTCTCTTTTATTTCCCATCTCTTATCATTTATTTCAGCTAAGAGGTCCCTGCTGGTCTACAAAACAATGAACTAAATACATCGGAGGCCAACATTAGCTTGAAACTTCACACAAGGAGTCACACAAATTTATCTTCTAAATAGCTTACTAACCATTTGTTGAAACTTTGCTTCTCTGGGGCTGTCACTGGTATCGTCTCTTTTTAATTAATTCTGTAGCACAAGCTGTAAGCCCATACCTATTGCTTTGTCAACAGAGACCTACAGGCGTCCTACTGCCAGTCTTCTTCCCAACACAAGCACTTGACTGGGACAAACCAGAACACTGATACTGCGCACCTGTGAACTGAGGCACCAACACTACATGGATTTACTGCTGCTGAAGCCCTTAAGCGCTTCACTCTTATTATCACCAAGATCTTGTCAAGGGTGCCAACAGCAACAGCAACTGCTGAAAACAGCAATATTTGCCACTGTTGCACTCAAACTATAGTAATAATCACACTTCAATGTAGATGGCTAAAGTGAACAGGAGGAGCTCCTTGGTTTTCAAATCCACCTCAAAGTAAAATTCAACTTATTTTGTACTTGTGTACTTAATTGATGTTAATAATGGCATTTGAGAATAATGATGATTATATCAAGGTTACATTTTGTTGTACAAAGATTATGTGGCAGAAAAGGATTTTTTTATTTCAATGTCTTCAGTTTTTATTCAAAATAGTACTTTCTGGGGAAAAGATTCATTCCACGATTTAAAGACAGCTAGGTAATGAGAAGTTGAGAAGATATCCTTTTCATATATGAACAAAATCGACCTGAAATTCAGTCACAATTTCTATTACCAGTTATATAATCCTTAAGTTAAAATAACTCGTATACAATTTCTATAGCCTTTATAAAACTTGTATATGAGTTATTTTAACTTAAGGATTATATAATATCACCAAATATGACTCAATATATTCAAAATAAACTGAAAACCAATGTGTATTAAAACTGTAAAAAAATCAGTAAGATGATCACATATTTGATACCAGTATGGCCATCTAAAACTAAGGGTCATACCTCTGGCCCCTATTTTCTATTTTTTGTTGCAGTTTGGGATGAGGAGATGGTGGATGCACTAGCACTCAACTACAAGGATTAATTATTGTCTGTTATGCAATCTCTTCCATTATGTTTTCCATCTGTTATGTATTCTTCATTTATTCTACATGTTAATCACATACTTCTTCTTTCTTCATGTACAGTATATCTTTGGAACAAGTAATAGGTTTATTCCATTCTTCACCTGAAAGAAGGCTCCACGGCCGAAACGTTGTGTATTCTTTCTTCTTTTTTTCAGCATGGAATAACCCCATTACTTGTTCCTTTGCAGCCTACGCATGCTGACGCAGCTACCCAAATCCAGCTACCCTGGATTTGGTTTGCAATACGCATGACTAATGTTTGTGTTTTGTCCTGGAAGACGTGGGCTAAATTCTCCTAACAGACAAGTCTGATGGGATATACTGTGAAGATGAAATCTTGATATTGCAATGATGGATGAATCTCAAATGCGAGACGTTGCTATGTTTGTTAATAAGAATTAGTACGTGGCAGCATGCTCTTTTGCACAGAATAAAAGAAAGGAAAATTTGATTACTCTTACTAATTTACTGGGCTGACACATTCATCCAAAGCAGCTTGCATTTCTACAGTTGGGTATTTTAAAATCTGTAACAATTAGAGTGAAGTGCCTTGTTTAAAGACACATGTATCGCCTGGGGTTCAAACTCCAGAACTCAAAACACTGTGCCCCATTACTCCCCTAGGGTAAATGGCTACCCTAATTTTAGATTTTCTGTTTTGTGGTTAGTGTGTGCTATAGTATGCTAGAGAGATAGTACTGGAATAACTCCAAAATTTACTTTTCAACCAGACATGAATCCTCTAGATCTGACTAGATTTTAACCTCCCAGGCACTTTTTGATACACAATGCAGAAATATTACATATCAGATCACCACAACAACTTGTGCAGTTCTGTTTTAATTTAAATGTTTGATAAACCTCTCCTGGCCCCCTGAGTCTTTAATACTGCAGTACTACTGGTGAGACATTTTGAATGCAGTTTTAAAGCCATATTGGTGGGAATGTCTTTATTTTCACTATGACTCTTCACTATGACTACACACTTTATGGGATACAAGGGAGAGCTTTATAAAGAAAATTCTGCTGCAGATAATGCATAAAGCATGCCTCAGAAAGGCTACTGAATTGGAAACCAAGTTGATGTTTCTAGAAGCATGCCATTTCTCCCAGATATGGAATCCAATTTTTTCCCCACATGTAATTTTGATCCCTCTCTGTAAATATAACATAGCAGGCCTTTGTAGACTTTTGACTATGCAGTTAACATTTTCTAGTAAGCTATACTCCTTTTTTTAGTACCATTGATGTATTTTTATTCATCATTTATCCTTTTTGTATTTCCCACATTGGGAATGACCAGTTGTTGATCAGGGCACCAGCATGGGATGGATAACGGTAATGCACGCTTTCCTCCAGCTTGTCCACTGTCAGAGGCATTTGTTAGTTTTAACACAGCAAGAGCTCGCAGTCAGTATCCCAGTTAGCGATGCAGCTTTCACTGAAAAAGCTGCTGGCACACAAGTCGTACCACATTCAGGCCAGGTGAAGGCCTTCCAGTTACACTGCTCTCAGCTCATGATACCCTGCCACCTGTCACACAGCTTGCTCATTTTACGCACAATTACTAACATATTGAAGAAATACATTCCTAACCACTTTATCTGTCACATCAAGCAGCGGGTGGAAGGCAAGATACACCTTGGATGGGATGCCAGTCCATTGCAGGGCAGACACAGGCACAAATGCGCACACACTCACATCAGGGCCAGTTTTCCCAGGAGCCAATTAACCTACAGTACTGGGAGGTCTTTGGACTGCGGGCAAGTGGGGGAAACCCACACAAACACAGGGAGAACGCACAAATGCCACGCAGATAGCACCCCAAGACTGGAACTGAACCCAAGGCTCCAGCACTGCAAGGTAGCCCAGTTAACCACTGCGCCCCCATACTCACATACTGTACATGTGGGAGGACATTATATTCATCACAAATTGTTCAATACCACACTGGGATGGAAAAACAGGGTTATTAAAAGTAGTCTTTATCTAATCAATAACCTCTGTTGATCTAAAAGCTAAAGAGCAAAACTCTGCTAATTACATACAATTGTATGTATATCTCATGGTGAAAGGTTCATATAAAATAAATAGTTAAGATGATATGTACTTGTTAAAACCATGACCCCAGGATGTGATTTAAAAATGACATATCCCATATTTTTAATTGAGACCTTTTCTGTTGCTAGATTTATTAGTTAGCCTAAACAGTGTCTGTTTAAGACTATGGCATTAGTCTGGACTGTAGAACAATAACTGTAAACCAGGTATGTGGAATAGGGTTCAGATTTTGCTCTTTGCTCTAATGCTCTTAAATTTATTAAATCAAAACATCCTTGTAACACAGCTATATCATATTGATAAGACTTTGTGCATCACATAAAAATTCAAAGAATCCCCCCCAAAAAAACAGTACCCATGGTGATAACAATCCTCAGTGGAATCTAGTATTCTGTATGTTGTTCTTACAAAAATAAATAATACAGTACATTAATAATAATAAATTAAAACACATTCTCATAAGACATTAACAAGATAAGTGCAAAACAACTAGCATGACATATCATAGGTTAAGTACCCTTACAAAAAACTTATTGTAGCCTTACTACAATATTATTATTATTATTATTATTATTATTATTATTATTATTATATAACAATTCCATCATGCATCTCATATTGACTATTTTCTAATTTATCAAAAAGTAAGAAATCATTCTTTAATATTGTGCAAAAGTGGAATTCTAATTACATAGTAAAAAAAATGGATAATCGTTTTTTTATTGTAAAGGCTACCTACAACTATAAACTGCTTTCCGGGAGAAGTATGTTTTAAAAGCAATAATTATTTGTTTTTGAAAAGCCAAAATGAAAAATGCTTATTGTAACAATTAACATTAAATTCTAGAAGCAGCTAATTTAAGAATCCAAAATTAGTTAATTTCAGTTTAAGTCTTAGAGTAACAGAAAATTGAAGTTTCTCATGAAGCATTTAGTAAAAAATGAGTAGTATTATTTAATGACCACTGCACTCCTTACACATTTCAGAACAAATATTTACCTTGCTTGTACGGTCTGAAGATTTAAAAACAAAACAACAACAGCAAAAACAATAATAACAATAATAATAATAATGTAGCTTTAATAACAGAAGTATTGCATTTTTGTTTTATTTAAACATTTAATAAAGACTTAGGCATTCCTACACTTGATTCTCAAGGAATGGAACAATAACTCACCCCTGATCCCATGTAAAGTTTGGCCTCCAAGCTCTGTCTGCTTCTGGAACCCACAATGTCCTTAAAGGTGTAATGATCTTCCAGATTCCCTATCTGGATCACAAAGAATCATAACATAGAATGGATTTAGATATTTGTCTTCATTAACAGTTTTCTAAGGCTGAAACTTTGAAGACTATTTTAAAACTGATAGTCTTAAAAATTCCATGCAGTACAAAAATAAAGAAAGGTATATCAAGCTGAGAGATTTAATCAAATTCTATAAAACACAGGTATCACATAAAATCAAAGAAAATATGATAAAAAATACAGATGAAAGAATCATAGCTGTTCACAATGAAACATGATACATTATAAGCAAGAAAATGTTAAAGTTTCAACAGTGTTTATGCATAGGCCTGATCAGCCAGATCACTGCTACCTGATGTTGATGTTGGAAAATAAGGCCCACAGATGTTCTGATGCACTACTGTCCACGGCAAGACCTTAACATTGTTTTCTTTAAATCATATCCTCCTGCTGTTTGGTCCTGCTGGGCAATCATCACTTTCGGGTGGGGTTCCAGAAATGGAAAAGCTATTGACTCGAAGACTTCCCCACTGTATAACTGAGTCTCTAGCCATCCAGCCTTTATCATCACACATCCACTGGCCAACCAGCTGGTTCCAGTAAGTCACCAATGGCGTCTCTATACCAGGTGTTATGTCAAGTCTGTTTAGGACAAAACAGCACTCACTGGTAAATGACACCCCATATCTCTCGATCTTCTTGTTCCACAGAAGATGGCAATCTAAAGACCACCCTATGCAGATCAACTTCATGCTGACTGCAAGCTCCCGTCATTCTGCTGATGCGTGGGCAATTTCCTCCTGGAATTTCTTCCTCTTTTCTCTGGACCCGTCTGCTGAATGTTGAAGCCTCCCATTTTTTGCTGTTCTTTCATCAGGTATTTTTAATGGTTATTTTTACTAATTAATATACCCTATTAAGCTAATCAACTTTTGTCATTTTAACAAATCAAATGACTATCACTGATCACCTGGCATTGCTATGAAATCAGATTGCTTGCCAACAGTATAATAATATTCAGTCAACACCACCTACCCATCCATTTTCTAAACGAGTTTATCTAATTCAGAGTCATGGGGGGGCCAGAGGCTAACCCAGTGAGCCACGTGCATAAGGCAGGACACACACTGGATGGGATGCTAGTCCATTACAGGGCACACAGACACAAACACACACACTCACACCAAGGCCAATTTTCCTGGAAGCCAATTAACCCACCAGTATGTCTTTAGACAATAGAGGATTTTTTTTCAGGAAACCAGAGCACCTGGAGGAAATCCATGCAAACACAGGGCGAACATACAAACTCCACGCAGATAGCACCCCAGGAATTGAAACTGGGGCCTCACAACGCTAACCACTGTGCCACTATGCTGCCCTCTGCTCACTAGTTGAAAAGGAAATAACATACTGTATATGGACCCAATGAGCTGCTGATGGTTGTGTTGTTACTATCTACTAGTAACATTTTGACGAGCTCAGTTTCAACTCTGTCAAGTATGGCTGGCTGAGGTTTTACTCGAAAAGTATTTTTATTGCCACTCAACAACCAGGCAAAAACAGAACACACTGTACAGCACAACCGAAACGTTCATCTTTGAAGTGTTTAGACATACCCAGTGTAGTTCTGAATACAGTGTAGCTCTGAATATAAGTTGCTTTCTAAAATACTTTCTGTAACAAGACATACACTTAAAATGGTCCAAGAAATACAGAATAAATGAGATAAGTGTTTTCCTTCCTCTTCCTAAACCACTTAAATGGTTTCTGCAAAAGCAAATATCATAACTGCAGAAGCAAATGTTAGGTGCAGCAGTGCTATGCATGTCTCATCAGTCATTACATAGTCCTATCAATGGCTAAAGGACAAGGATGCCTGGATTAATCAGGAATGTTAGCGGTTCAGAATGAAAATGCTAAAGCAAACACAAAGGAAGTATTTGACAAATTAATACACAGTTGTATGTAATTCCAGATTCCAATTTACTCTCTTTTGTTGTGCAACTCTTTCAAAATGAATCCAGCTCTGCTCATGGCCTGGACTGCCACTTCAATCTCTGTGATTACTAGCTCGCTTTTCTAGCTTTAGAATGGAGGCTTCTTTATACACTGATGTTTTTGAATTAATCATTATTATAGATAAGATAGATAGATAAGATAGATAAGACTTTATTGATCCCGAAGTGAAATTGATGAATAAAAATAAGTGACATTACATTTGACTAATAACATTAACAGGCATTTTGTAACTTTGGATCTATTTATAATATAATTATATAATATATCAGTGGACCACATCTTATACTATAAAATCAATTTTTGTGTATATATTTTTGATTAAGCATTAAATATAGTATGGAATTTGCTGTACTATAAAAACAGTTGATAGTAATTATTAATGAAATATTTAGGAGGCATACTAAAACTGATTAAACGCCTCAAATTTTCTTTCTTTACGATTTGTGAAAAAAAAATTAGAAGACAGCTTTTTTTTAAGTGTTAAAAACAGAGCGTATGGCAGTGCATCCATTTCTTTGAAGCCTTGAAAATTTTATGAATTTATTTCAAAGACAACACTCAGTTTTCTACATATAATTAATTAGTATAAGTGTAACACTTAAACTTATCAAAGGGAAAAATAGACAGAAAAATAAAACCTCACTACAAGGTAGTAAAATGAAAGTACAGGTGTCATTTCAGTTTGCATGCATTATGTGAGCAAACAAACAAGCAAAACAGGGAAAAATATGAATAACTGACTTGAATTAGTTGTCCCTTATATGATGCTCGGTTACCTTTGAAGCTCAATTTGTAAGTAAGGCTTCTTCAAGACCTAAAAAATGCTTCCTTTACTATTTTTAAAAACCGGCAAACAGCAGGGTACCTGCTGCATGTAGATTACTGAAGATGTATGAGAGAGCACCATGACATAAATTCACAGCTGAGTTATGAACTGTACATCTACATAAGAAGATTTTTTTTATTTAAAGTAAAGGCATAATCAAACATGAAGTGCAACAACATGTGCAGCACTAAAGTCTGCTTCACTGTATTTCTGTCATCTGGGTAGATTTTCCTGTTTTTCTGTCATTCTTAAATACAGTAAGTATTCTAAAGTACATAAACAGTACAGTGCCGTTCAAAACAATTCAGACCCTTCCTATAACACCCCATGTTTTTTAAATGACAATTTCATAGACATACACATTTGAAAACTTAATATTCTATTCAAATCCTGAATGCTCAAACTAAAGGGTTAAGAAGGTTTTTGGTAAATGTCAGCAAAAACTAAAGAGAAAGAACTAAAATATGCTGGCAGCAACTACAGCACAGGTCTTTTTGAGTACATTCCTACCAAATTTACACACTGGCTTGGTGTACTTTTGCACATTCATCTTAATAGATTTGCTCATGCTCTCGCAAATTGCTGGATCAGCAGTTTTCAAGTCTTTTCACAGATTCTCAATAGGATTCAGGCCAGGACTTTCACTGGGCCACTCAAGATTCAAGGATTTTCATTTTCTTATTCTTAAACCTTTCGAGTGTAGCTTTGGTCTGGTGTTTTGAGTCATTATCCTGCTGATCAGGGCTGGCCCTAGTTTTTTGGGGACCCTGGGCAAGATCTTGCAAAGGGGCCCCTTCAGATCAAGATTTGCACATACTGTACACTACTATTACCAGCCCCCACACCAAACTTATTTGCTATTTAAGTTAATGAAATATTTAAATAGAAATTTGTTATTAACCAACTTCATAGAACATATAAAAAATAACTTACTAAAAAGAACAAGAAACACATATTTTAGAAAAATAACTTGTATTTTTAATTTTTTAAATTTATAAATCATAATGTGAATCTGTTAACATCTAGCAAAACACCTTAAGCAGTCTACATGTCTGGCTAGAAATGCCTACCGTTTGCTAGTTACATGGATCTGATGGACTCAAAACCAAATGAAATACAAATGGATTATTACAGTGACTTGAACTGGCATACCCCTGTTTTGAGATCGCTTCTCCTGCTCTTCTATTCTGCACTTCCTTTTCTCAGTGCCCGATAGGTATGTCCTTCTTGAGGACAATGTGCGTTTACCAGTTGCAACTACATGATTTTAATTTTAAACATTTACAACATAGTCTGCAACGCACGTAAAGGTCCCTTGCAATTTTTCATTACATGTTAGATGTGATAAAAGATTAAGAAAATTGATCATCACAACATTTACTGCTTTCTGAAATTAAAGGAATGTCATTTGGTACAGCAGCAGCTGAAACCGCACTGACATTGTCTTACAGAGAAGATGAGAGTCATTTAATACATCGACAGTGAAATAAAGTACTACACTTACAGTCACAACTAATAACATTATCATTCGTAACTATCAAACCTTAAAAGCCTAGCAGAAAAAGAAAGAGCCACTGGAGGGAAGTTTTCGGTCACATTTCCACCTGCTGAGTAAAAACAATGTTGTGTTGCACATTGCAGGGGTGCCCTAGTGGCCTTGGGGACCTAGGCAGTCGCCTAGTAACCCTAAAACAAGGGCCAGCCTTGCTGCTGATAGGTGAGTGTTTGTCCTAGTTTTAGGTCTGAAGCAGGTTTTCCTTCAACTTTTTCCAGTAGTTTGCTCAGTCTAAATTATTTAGATTTGCGACAGTAAAGAGATTATTTTTATGTAATCATCGTCATTTTGTTCATATCCATTATCTGTTTACTTCCTTCTACTTTCTTCTTTTTGTTTTGTGTTTGAAGTGGGTTGTCTATATACAGTATTATGTATAACAAATATTAATTTCTTCTTCAAAGTGTCGTGACTGTAATCTTTACAGCAGGAAAATGTGACTGTGCAAGGGTCTCAATACTTTTACAAGGCACTGTAGCTTAGGATTTCTATGTCTCTGTTTCATCCCAAAAAATCTATAACCACCAGCAAACTCACAACACAAAGTAGAAGGCTTCAAACTTCTGTCTTTGGGTAAAATTGCTGATTCTTGCAATAACCTCTTGGGTTCAAAACAGTAGAAAATATTAGAGAAAAAAGCAAGACAAGAAAGAAACATACATCGAAAGCAATGCAGCCCCAGTGAAAATACCCATGCACCTATCAACTTATATGACTTATTTATGGCTTTAAAAAACATTTTACCAATTTAAAAAAAAAAACATTGTATTTAGTTGGTTTTGTTCTGAAGATTTATTACAGGATAACGTTCTATAAAATACATCCAATAACTAACCCTTAGAAAATGATCAAATCATGATTGTTTAAGAGAAATCAATTCAAACTTTTATTTGCATTTTTTTAAAATCAGGAAAATTAATTTCTTTAATATTAAAATATTAAATCCTGTAATATTAAAAAGGTTCGGATGTTATGTTTTTGATTTTTTTTTTGATAACTTGATTGCATTTTTAAATCACATGCTTAATACAAACATGTACTGTATAAAACACCATGACATTCTTTCTACAGTATGAACCACATAGCAACATATACAAGTTGATTTCTTTGAAATCCTTGTAGTTGTCTTTTCATTTTTTTATAGGACATAATTACCAGTAATGTTTTGCATAGCACATTTCCAATTCCATTCCTATAAATGACATGATTATGTACACCAGGATCAATTCCTTATAATGCCATATTTACATTTTCTTTTTGACACTATGTCAATCTACATTGCACAGAAAAAGAAAAAAATGTTGTCTTTAAGTGAATATACTTTTGCAACATTTTTTTTCACATATAAGCTCAAATATTCCCAAAGGAATGTTTTTGATGCAAAGAAAATGGCATCTACAGTTAAATACAGATTATGTAAATTATTATGATAATCAAAAGGTTCAGCTTTGTATACATTTAGATCACATCCTTGGGCTTTTTAATATATTTAGCCTTCTTGGTTTTCCAATCATAAAGTGTTGAGACCACAGTTTCACCAATCCTATTTATTTGAATATCACAAACAGCTGTAATGTTTTATTGAATAAAGTACTCACCAGCCCAACAGTTTCACCTCAATAACTGCAGTAGCCTTATTAAGCTACCGATATGGTAAAATCAAAGTACTGAAAGAATAAAGGAATACAGAGTATAAAAAACATTCAAAGATCTATTTTATAATGGAATATTTGTCGCAGCTAAAGAACAGAATTAACTTCTAATGTTGTTCTTATGAGCAGCACAGTGGAGTAGTAGTTAGCATTGCTGCCTCACATTGTCAGGACTCTGGGCTCAGGTTTGGATCTGGGATGCTATCTGCGTGGAGTTTTAATGTTCTCCCCATGTTCACACGGTTTTCCCACCACAGTCCAAAGACACACTGGAAGGTATGGTCCTGGTGTGAGTGTGTGTTTTTGTCTGTGTGTGCCCTGCAATGGACTGGTGTCTCGTCCAGGGTGTATTCCCTTTGTGCCCTAATTAGCCTCCTGCTCCCCCTTGATCCTGTATTGGATAAAGCAGTGAGAAAAGGGATAAACATTACAGTTACTGTATATATTTTATTCTTGCAATTCAAAAACGAATATCACCACGAGAATAGCTCACACAAAACGTACTGTACATTGTCAGCTAACAGACAATAACAGAAAATGAATTTTACAACTCCACACGTTTATTTTTAAATATACCCACGACAAAATGTTCATGTTTATGAAGCCACAGTTGTACATTTTTAACAATACCAAATTTTCTTCTAAATATCAGTCATCTCAGTCTTGTCAAAATTCAAACCTAAAATAGAAAGATAAATCAGTCCCACACAGCATGTTCATTTCAGTTTTATTTATTTTTTAGTTACTCAAAGCTTTCTTGCAGTACATTAATTAACATTCGACTGCAGTTCTGTAGCAATATGAAACCCTGATGCTACTTTACGGAGGTACTACCTTATTTTGGGAACATACTTTAAGAGCCAGCGTGTTCATGACCTGGCAAGCATGTCCTCCGTAATTGTCTACTGTCAAATATTTAGTCATTTATAAGCCCCTTTTGTACAATAGGATAAATGTTACATTACAAACACGCTGTAGCAAGCTGCCTATTCTCTGAAATAATGGTATAAGGAAAAAAAGAAACTTTTTATTGTAACCTTTCTAGCTTTTCACTTATAGGATATATAAACAGAATCATATTGATTGGAATATCTATAACCAAGTAAAACCTATTCTGTCGAGATTGTATGTGCTAGGTGATTTTATCAAGTTCTCTTTCAGTTTCATTTTCATCCTCATCTCTGTCCCTCAGGGATATCAAAACCTAGCTTGCTGAGCAAATTGTCCTAAATTGAGTTCCTTTCCCTGGCATATACAGGCTGGCTCTTAGAGGTTGTGAAAAAGGAAAAAAAAAACTTTATGCGTGCTTCTTTCTTGCTTTCTTAACAATTCACTCTCCCATTTCCAATTAAAATTGTGTAGTGTGCACCAATACCTGCTCCCAATTAAACGAATACTGCATTACCAGCCACAGTCTCCAGATTTTCTTTTATTCTCTCTTCATTATCCCTATTCCTCAGAGGCTAGCTGGCTGACTGCCAGGAACTCATGGCATGGATTCAAAAAAGGAAGAAGGGGGAAAAAAAAAGCTCATACATTTTTTTTTTGCTCCAAAAAGTGTTTTCTTCTTTGTTGCCTGCTGCCAGACACATGCAAGGGCACTGATATGGGCCTGAGAATAAACTAGCAGGTAAATACAGTTCACAAACTTGAACTACTAAAAAGAATAAAGATGGACAATGCTAATTGACTCCTGAACCCGTTCTGCAGTGCTGCCTGCTGCATAGTCACAGAAATCACTATTAATCATCAGTATAGCTTATTGACTCTGTGACAGTGACACTGTCAAACTCTACCTACTGCAAGGAATTCTGTTCCACTGTACATCACCAAGACTTACCCAAAAGCCTTCTTATCATTCATACAAAGTGATCTACATAAAAGACTCATATACAGCTGGATCGACAAACTACTAAATACGGTGCTTCAAAAGATATAACCAGAAATTAATCATTGCAAATTTACCACATTTGATCAAATTGAACAAAAATGTGACCTATGGAATAAAGTCAAACAATTTATCCTGGAAAGGACGACTAGACCTGAGACAGTTCCTTTGTAATTACTGCAGGAGGCCTGTAAAGAAAACAGTGACCAAATTGGACGTGGCTACTGCAGTCAGATTAATGTCTTATGAAAAGATATTGCATTTAATTATATTTTCATGTTTAAACAACGATAATGGTGCTAGCCTGAAGGAAGCCATTTGTTCGAATGAGGGAGTAATGATGGCTAAATATTACAAATGGGTACCCTCAGAGCCACTGTAAACACCCATTCTCAAGTTATATACCCAAGACTTGTGCTCTCCTTTAACTCTAAAATAGGTAGGAAAACGATAAAATACTGTTTAAGCAAATAATGATTTACTAGCTCTACAGTATATTACAGAACTTTATTATCTTACAGGAAGAGGTGAAAGAGCTAGTTTTAATCAACTGCTTTCCTGATCTACATCCATTTTCACCTTTGCCCCAGTTAACTTAATAACAGAATAAATAACCCTGTTTATTTCCAGACTGACCTTAAAACAGCATGTGCTTCTGTGGCATGATCTCAGAGAAGCACAGATCCTGTGCATCTCCCACCAGCAGCTACACTCTGTTGTTGTTGATGGGGGACTCTGAGATGATCTCAGGCATAAAAAAATTCAAATTGCCCAGGAGTATGTTTTTGGAAAGAGCACAAAGCTGCAGCGCATGAAATGTCGACAAGCTGAAGAACAGCTAAAAGAACCTTAATCTCAAGCTGTCATATTATTTCTTCAGCTGATATAAGCCCAAGTTCTGTAATTTCTGAACTTGCGTTATGGCTTGTTGAATTGTTACCATCTCCCAAAGAACACATAACACACAAAGATAACAGGCTGGATGCAAGGTATCATTTTAGAAAACACTTCCTATTACCTGGACTCGTCAGCTATGTGAAAGCTTTCAGTTCCATCTTCAGCTGGTTTTATTACGTGGCTACTTTACTTTGTATACGATTCTCCTCTCATGCTCTGCTAGTGTCCTGATTTCATGTTTTACTACAGAAGATTTTGAGGAAACTCTGAATCATCCCATTACACCATTCGACTATTCATTTCAGTCTGCTGAGTGACATGAGATGTAGAAAACAAATTAGATTTAATCCAAAATCTAAAACATTAAAAGCATCTTTCACCCAAATAGATCATGGATAGGTTTTTGATGCAATTTCTGCATTCTGATACTGTAATCTAACAACAACAAAAAATGTGGATTTGGCTCTGATGTATATAATACATTATTTTCCAATCTACTGTATATAAACACATGCACTCCCTTAGATAAACAAGGCTTCTACTTACAGAGGACACAACGGACACAAAAGGCCCACAAGCTGCTGGAAGCCACCCAGGTGGCAGATTCCCTATCTGACAATAATCACACTTTAGGTTTATAATGCTTACTGTACAAACCACAGCCTAGCTCCCCTGATAGCTACTACACTCCATTTAACTCAATAACATATGTAGTCTGGCAAAGGATGATGGATGACTATGGAACTGTCTCCACAGCTCCCTTGCTCCACTGAACTGGCCAGTCCTCCTTGGGGATTCACATCTCTGGGTCACGTACCTTTTGTTCATGCATCAATATTAATCACATTATAACACCTGCAGCAGGTGCTTCTACGGATCTCAAAAGAACAAAATATTTCTATATATACATAATTCACTTATCTCATCATTTACTATCCCGTACCGGTACGCAACGTGCTCTGTGGGGTGTCGGGGTCTCTTTACCATTTAATCAATTAAAAAACGGATGTAGGCTAAAGTGCAGATGTTTCATCTCTTGGTAACATAAACCTGAATGGTGGGCGGGGGTGGCAGGCAAGGTGAATACTTTGTGAACCACAATTAAGGCGCAGAGCAAAGGGTAAAGGAACACTGATGGATAAGAGTGGCAGGACAATCAGGTGACGACAAAGGTTGTACCAGCAAATACGGTCTGAAAATGTTCACCCTCACGTAGCCAGCTCTGGAAAAGAGAACCTACATCTTCTGTCCGCTTCTGTCTCTGTGCTCAATCGCTGGTGTGACAAAATGCAAGATAGCCAGAGACACAATTACCCCCACAAGTGTGGTGTGATCAGATAAAAGGCAGAAATGACTACTGCTCATGGAAACGCATAGAGTGGGAAACATGGTCCCTTACAACTTTTTCCAGGACACATACTGTTCATCTTTTTTAGGTTTTTAAACGAGTTTGGAATAATGGCCTTTTTTATTCTACAGCCTAGCTCAAATTGCATATCACAGAAAAACTACCTCAAACAGACACCAATTTACGGTTTGATTCAATTGAGCAGTTACTCAAAAAAAGTTTAATTTTCCTTCCATTAAGTACAGTTCGTTTTCAAGAAACGTTGACTATTTTAATGATTTTGTCATATCCACAAAGCCCCCGGAAAGACTGATTTCAAACTAAATGTGTTCTGGGACTGTCCCATCAAAGTGTGGGAGCCTGTCACCGATGTGCTTTTGGATACAAATCTTTTGAGTGTTATTGAGCCCTTGACTGCCCCTTCTCAGTGACAATTACCTGATTACTTTTGATCTTCAGGCATGCCTCTTGTTTGCAGAAAATACAATTTTACAAATATACAGTTAAATCAAGATTGAGATGCTGTTAAATCTCACTACGTGATTACTACTTAATTTCCGGAAATTATTCTTACGGAATTAGGTACGTATAGATTACAGCAGTCAGTGCATGAACTGTCACAGCATGGTCAGCTGCTTTCTTTCATCTTCCCAACTAATATCCTCCCATTTTATTTTTTCTATTTATTTTTTTCTATGTTTTCTATCAACTCCCTGGTGCACATATCAAAATGTTTCTACATGGAAAAAAAGCCATTCTTGTACTCAAGAACAGTACTGTATATACACTACAACTGCAAATCAGATTTAAATTGGCATTCAAATATTTCCTGAATATCTTCTATTTGATCTTTTTCAATAGGTAATGTAGTGTTAATAAGTAAAATATTGCATCCTAATACAGAATTACTTGATCTATCTTATTATAAACTCACTATTGAAAAAGGTATTGTGCTAGATCAACAATGCAAATTCACCTCTTTTAGACTATTGATTTATTCTTGTGACTTCTACCTCTGCGTGACATTGTGGTGCCTAAGGGTATGTGCCTTAACTGCAGTACACATTTAGAGTGATGAAAATAAAGCACTAAGATCAATGGAGAAAACTGAAATAGTTTTTTGTAAAGCAAATAAATTATAATGCAATGGTCAAATAAAAAATAAATAACCTGTAGCTTTAATTCGTAGAGAAGTTGCATCATATACTTATACTAATGATGACTTGTGAAATTGCTCACTGGAGGGATTCAATAACGCTGCTGCTTGAAAAAAAGCATAAGTGCTTTATTGTACTGTCACAGTCAATTACCTCTACAGCAAGATTAAAATAGAAAATTTCAAATTATTTGATTTAAGATTCAATGAATTCTTTTAAATGAAAAGAATGCTTCACACTTTAATGTTTGTCACCAAGGTTCATAACAAACATGTCTTTTTGTTTGCTGGTTGAAAGTATAAACACCTAATCTGCCAAACACTTTTGTTGAGGACATCAACCACTTGTCATAATCCTCCGTTCGATTCCTATTGCAGTTTATTCAGAAATGTTCAAATAGCTCAAATTTCTGAGCTTCTATTTCCCCCTAGAGATTTACAGAGTCCTTGGCATTAACATTGTAGTTTTTGTCTCCTTTATGATTCAATTTACATGGGAAAGGTAAACAATGGAATAAGCTATGAAATCAACAAGCAATTGCAATGTTTCCTTCAGAATTAGCATAATTTACTGCATTTCCATTCATATTATTAAAATAGGATATCTTCACCATGGCAATCTTTCATACAATTAAGATTCAGGTTCCTGAAATGGAATGCTAACATCCAGACGTATCAGCAGTATCTTTCATTAAAAGCATACAACCTCCAATTGAAATGCAACTGGCTAGATGTTATGGCTTTTAGAATAATTTATCTCCTACACTTTTTTCCTGTGAGCCACACTTACTAATATGATATATATATACCCTTTTGATATAGCATTTCTATTGAAGTTAAAGAGTGTTTCAAGGGTTCATGGTATTGTAATTTCTGAGTAACTTAGACTAGGGTTTTGTTCTCAGCTCAAGTCTCGGGCACTCTTACTTATAGTGTAAGGAAGCAAGCTAATCGAGACTCTGGTGACTTATACCACAGTTATCTATGTGTTGAGTAAGAAATGTAAGATAGCATTTGACTTAATATACTGCTAGAATACATTTACTGTGTTTCCATGAATTCACACATTTATAGCATATTCCCCATTCAATACCCTAGTCTCTACATGTAAAAAAATAAAAACAAATATCCCATTCTCCAATCTTAGGAGTATTATTCACCCCCACAGAGTATTATATATTTGATAAGAAAATGTATACAGTACATTATTTTTACTCTTTAGATGTTCCATGATGTTCTCATCCTTATACTCTATACTCCATGATGCAAATGGCCTCTACTGTAAAGTACAGTATGTCTCAGTAAGACAAGGAAGAATTTGTCACAGACTTTCCAAGTTCCCTCACAGGATATGGATGTGACATGATTTTCAGTCCTTCCTTTAAACCATGGTGTTACGACCCCAAGTGTCTAAGGGTAAAGGGGTGTAACATTTAGGATAATTTTTGGAGGCAGGTGGGTTCTGGTGAGGGACTAGGAAGTGTGATAACAAGGGTCGGTGCAAAAGTGATAATTTTAAGTTGAATAAGTGACTGGTTTGTAATTGGACACAATAACACACAGGGTAAGGGAACTAGAGTGGTGCCAAAGGAAAGAAAATAACAAACAAAATGGAGCTGGCTAAGAAAGTGAGGGAAAGCTAACCTGACTACAAAAGAAAACCCGAAACACACAGTCTTCGGCGTCTTCAACACCCTACCTAACCTTCACTGACTACCCAAAATCATACAAGACAAACGGCACTCACCCGTACTAAACTAGTGTGACTAATACAAGAATCAACTATGTGTGTGCAAAATGTACCCAACAACCTGAACAAACAAGAGTAGACAAGTAACAGGGTACAAAAGAACACAGAGGTTGAAACAATAACAGTTTGGGCAAAGTAATGGCAAAATAAGGATAACACAAACAAACGAAAGTACAAAGAGACGAACAGAAACCAACAAAACAACAAAGCCGAAGCTATACGAAAATGCACACACACAAACCCGAAGCAAAACCAAAAGCAAAGCGAAGCAAAACGAAAACCAGAAGCGAAGCGAAGCGAAGCAAAACGAAAACCAAAGCCGAGCGTGACCGAAGTCAAACGAAAGGCCTCTTCCTTCTGAAAACATCCATGTTTTATACTGAATAAGATGAGTTGTGATTGGTCGAGAAGCTAATTGAAGATGATGTCATACGGAAACAGTGGTGTAATGATGGACCAATGGGGGAGGGAGAACAATCAAAGTCAGAAGTGTGGAACATAACAACAAAAACACACATAGACCACACACTGGGACGTAACACATGGTCACTAATTTACTATACACTCAGGCTCTGCTATATTCGGGCTCCATGTTCAATCAGTCAAACTACCAATAAGGCATCCGTGAGGCTTGTGCTGAATAAGTTGCCATTCCATGATCAATTACAAATTTTAACCTCTTCTCTCTTCAATAACAGAGCTTGAGTGTAGGTGTAATCAACCACAGGCTTAATTTGTTATTTAAATTTATTGCCTACACAACCTCAACAGAATAAAATATTGCTTATATGTATTCTTGTGCAAGACTAGATAGTTTTTAGTACAAGACTCCTATACTGATGGGCTAAAAGAATTTGTGATGTGCCACATAAAATAGCACATATGGATGCTAAGTAAAATAAGTTGAAAATTAGAAATTGTATCTAGTTAACAATCATTTTCTTTTCACATTGTGAATTTCAATAAACATATGGTGCATATTACAGCATAAGTTAGTGAATGCATGCCAAATATAAGTATATTTTTAAAAAAATATATATGAATATAAATACATTCCGTACATATTGGTCTCCTCAGACAAGTTTTTTTTCCCAATTACAGAAACAAAACCGCATTAAAACGTAACCATTGCAAACTGTCTCATCTTAACTAAATTGCAAATTACAAATGCTCTTTTGTCAGAAAAATACCATTTATGCATAACTGACACTCATTGCATTGCATTCGCTATGCAGATCACATCTCTGAACAATAGGATGTTATGATGAGGTCACCTCAGCTCTGCATGGAGTGCTTATAAGCAGAAATGGAGCACAGCTCTGCTAGTGCAAGCTGGTGAGCTAGTCTGACAACAGGCAGGATAAAAAAACAACACAGACAACAATTTAATTACCTTAGTGGTGTATACAAAATGAAAACAAGGTTTCATGCTTCTTTCTAACTGCAGCATTAGAGGACAGTGTTGTGTACAGTAAATGTAAGTTTCTGTGGATCTAAAATAAACATAAACGGTAAATGAAGATGTCAAAAAGTAATAAGTAAAAAGCACTTAGCTAAGGTACAGTATACACTGTAGTTCAGAGTCAATTGATTTGTGGAGAGAGAGTAACACATTAAATACTGGGTCATATGTGGGAGAAGTGTGAAACAGTAAAAAGACTATAAGGGATTTCTTCTGGGTTTTGGAAATCAAATGTCAATGTCACCACACTACAGCCAGTGAGCTTCAGATTACCCTTAGAAGATCATCAATTTATGGTGTAAAAATATGCTACACTTTGTGTGTCTGTCAGTTATTGGTGAAAACATCTTAGGTAGCAATTACTGATCTCTGCGTTTTTGGATGTCTCTAAAAGCTATGCAGACTGGGCCACTCAAGGACATTCACTATCTTCTCATCAAAAAGCTGTAATGTGGCTTTCAGGTTTTGGGGGTGTTTTGGATCATTGTACTAGTAAAATGGCAAGTTTCAATCAAGTTTTAAGATACTTGTGTGACCAGAAATGGTTTTCCTTTTTTTATTCAGATGTATGTCGCTCAATCATCATTCAGTTCCAGATGCTTCTCATTCTCCAGATATCTCTGTTGATGAGAAATATCTCTATAACATGATGTTGTTGCCACCATGCTCAAGTGCTGACTAAGAGATGTGTTGTGTTGCGCTTGCAGCAGATGTAATGCTTTGTATTTGGACCAAAAACATTTTTTGTCTCACCAGAGCATAAAACTAGCATTATCTAATGTAGTTCAAGTAGGTACAGTATCTGCGTCAGCATGCGTAGGCTGCAAAGGAACAAGTAAAGATTTATTCTGAAATGTTGTGTTTCCTTTCTTCTCTTTTCAGCATGGAATAAACATTTACTTGTTCCTTATTATCTAATGTATATTAATTTTTCAGTAATGACGTCTTTCATGCCAGTTGCCCATACAGGACAGTTTTGTGTAGGGAGCAGGATACTGTTGATGTAAGAATAGTGACTCATTTCAGACATAGATCTTTGCAAATCTTTCAATGTCACTGTTGGCTTCCCACTAGCATCTCTAATTAGGCCGCTGCTTGTCCTGCAGCTTAGATTGGGAGAGTGACCTGATCTACAGTAGGCACACATTCCTCCAATCTTGATAATTTGTTCACCAAACGTAAAGGGAAAAGTATGCTTCTCCTGATCTGTGCCTCTGTGATCTCTAACCACTTAATACCTGACTTGTTTTCAAAGCTCCTTGGTTTTCCTGGTTCATTTGTCCTATGACTAAGCGAGTTGTGGCACTGACTCTGAAGAAGTTAAACCAGAAGTTAAACCATTTTCATTTACAGAGCATTTTCCAGTAATTGTTGTACCTTTCAAACTATAATTTTTTACATCCAAACAGATGTACTGTAGTGTTTCTTTAGAAAAAAAAAGTGGTTGAATACTTTTGCAATTAAAAAACTTCTAATTTTCTAAAAACATATTTACACAGTTTCAACATTTTCTTGTTTTACATTTAATTTTTTCAGCTCAGAGTAGATTGTGCAGATTCTAAATATACATAAAGGCTGATTTGACTGTGTCATGACTGCAAGCTCAGATGGTGATGAAGCTCTACAGGTTAGCGAATTATTTTGCAATGCACTGCGCAGTACAAAACCTGAACAGATGATTACAGTAAATTCTCCATATTATTCCCCTGGTGGATTTTACCACTTTTTCTATCATACCCTAACTGGATCCCTGAGAGTTCATTTGATGAAGGTCTTTTTTATTTTGAGTCTAGTCTAGTACAGCATAATTATAAATAATTGTTATTCATGTTTTTTGTCTTTAGAATGAGCGCAATTTCTAAGAATGACAAAAACGTTACCCACTTCTATTCTTTCTCAGGTTTAAAATGCTACTTTGTCTTTTGAAAGGAGAAACACACTCTACTTTTTAATTGTATTATTATTGCTACTGTATTTTCACTGTGCATGTCGCAACACTACTAAGTAAAATTTTATTTTTTGTAAGAACCTGTAGAGCTGGCATCACACGATATTTTGGGAGAGTTGAATGAGAGTGCTGTTCTTATAGATCTTTTCTTAATTACCCGAGTTTAAAAAATGGTAATCTAATTCACAAGGTGCAATTAAACATCAGAGGACTTGTCACAATCAATTATTTCAGCTTTCAGTCTATGTTATCCATGTTTATCAATTAAGCATTACCTGATGCCAAAGTACGTCAGCCTGATCAGTTCATTAATGTTTAAGTACACTAATCATACCTTATATATGACATGAATGCAATTATTTTCCTCCTCAAATGATTGAAATATGATTGTTTAATTTCAGTATTCTTTGCTCTTACATTTCTGACTTCAAGCCTAGTGCTGGCTGACATATTAGCATTATAAATTCGGAAAAATAATCATTTTAATTTTAATAATAATTTCAGTTTTAAAAGGAGGTACTTTGGATCAATCAGGCTTGCATTTGTTTTATATCTAAAAGTAATGAATAGCACATAAGTAATGCTTAAAAAGACCTGATGTCCTATATTTAATGATGTGACAAGCCATTCCAAGCCCTAATCACTCCTTGTATAAAAACAGCCTTTTATTATGAAATCTAGTTTTATTATGATTTTATTGACACACTTGTGTTTTCCTTCTGCTTTTATATTTGACAAAATAAGTAGTAAATTAATTTAACACTGAGTGCTGTCTATACCTTTTAAAATCCTGAAAATTCTATCAAAATCTCATTAAAGATTAATTCCCTGAAACCAAAGATTTTGTTCTTTCAATCAGTCACACAAAATTGTACCTTTCAGATCCAGATTAAGTTAAGTTGCTCTTCCTTCCTGCATCCATTTTGCTTTTAAGATATGTTTAACAGAACTCCTTATATGAATATACTATACTACTGTAGTTTTGAAAAATATACTCCTCAAATGAAATGCAAAAGTTAGTCAAATGAATGGGATCTCCCTCCTTTCAGGAGTTCTCCAAACCAATAGGTATGTAGAATTTACATGTGTTTGAGCACATTTTCTAAAATTAAAGAATGAAGATGCAAGAAGATGCATTAAATAAACAATTTAACTTAACTACTGGTAGTAGACTGATTCATCACAAAGTGAAGTGCAGTTCTCAGCTTGTATGCAATATTAGTAGAGTGGGTGAAAAGGGCTATTGGGGAACATGAGTTGCTGATCAGTGGTTGTTATTTAAGTGTGGGTTGCACTGGTGAAGTAACATTCAAGTGTGATTTTCTAAATATGGGTATATATTATTAGAAATAGACCAAAGACTCTCTCACCAGAAAAACAGAGAGATAAATTCAACAGCTCAAAAATGGGATATTCAACTGAATTTAGTGCTCAACATGAAATAGTTTTTGATAAGAGTTACTTGTCCAGGTCAGTTTACTGCTGTCATTTCAAGTTAAATATCTTTTCCATTGTAGAGTGCACTCAAGGTATCATTTTTAGAAATAAAGCACATAGTCAGCCACAGGAAAAATAGCAAAAAAGTGAATAATTGCCTCGGTGACATCAAATTAGTGACACACAGAATTAGAAGAACCCACACATTCAAAAACAAAGATGTACAATACTGATTTTTTTACCCTTTTACACACATTTTCAATTCATTGATTGATCTGACTGGCCTTGATATTACATCCCTGCACTGACAAAAAGGTAACACATATGTTTTTCAAAATGTCGGCCATCGGGCTTATCACGTTTCTTCACACTGGAATGGACACAGCAACCTCCATGGCTGTCAGGGGACAGACATTCATGCTCATGCTGCCCAGCAAGTCATAAACCAGTCTGATTCAGGCGGCACTAGAGAGTGCCAGGAGCAGCTGTCAAATGGAAGAGCTTCAATTTAGCCTTACAATCAACAAGCTGACCAGTCCAGTACTGCAGACAGGGAGGTTTCGTTCATCAGCATTTTTTAACCATTCATTTTGATTCTTAAAAGAACAACATTGATGTAGCACGGTTTAGAAGAGTTTTTCATATGAATTCCTCAGAAAACTACATACAATGTAAAATTGTCATTTCGTGCATCTTGTAAAACAGTATGATTCTTTGTCTTTTAACCTTCAGTTCACAGAATGGCAATTGTCAGTAAGTGAATGTGGTATTATAGGAGTGTCAATATAAAACAAGTACACATCGGTGCAGACACGTTCAAGAAGTAAACCAAGCATTAAAAAGTAGGATGAAATAGAGAGAGACAACTAAAAATAATACAGTACAAATAATATAAATCCTCCTTAGAACACCCTGTCTTTTGTCTGTGATCCCTGCTACCGGCTCTAAAATATATTGAAGACAAGCATCTATTTGAAATCCAGGGCACTACTGAAACTGATGGAATAGGTAAAAACAGCAAAAACACAAAATAAATGTTATGTCACTTTCAAACCTAGTCAAATGTTGCAAACATGTCCTTATTAACAGGCAGTGACCACAACCCAGCCTCAGTTGATCATAGAGGTGGCAGCATGTGGCTTCTTTACTGCTGAGTGGCGGCTTCATATATGTCTCCAAGGAATAGATGCTTCTGTTGGCATTATTCACACTTGAATGGGTTTGAGGTGTGACTCTCACTTCAGACTTTTTTTTAAATTATTTTTATATTTTCTTACCACTTCATCCAATTCAGGGCTGCAGAAGAGATAGAACCTATCCTGGCAAGCAACAGGCAGAAGGCAGGATACTCCCTGAAGAGGACAACCGTTCATCATAGGACACACACTGACAAAAACAAGCACACACTCACACCAGGGTCAGTTTTCCCAAAACCCAATTATCCAGCATGTTTTTGGACTATGGGAGAAAACTGCAGCACCTAGAGACATCTCTGTTGAGGCAGCTAGGCCTTTAGCCATATATGGGTTATTTGGTTATAAAGATTATTAGAGAGATCAGGGCAAGTGTGTGCTAGTGCATTGTGTGATCAAGGCAAAATGTAATTGAACGTGCAGACAGCGCAGTACCCTGATGAAACTCACGTTCATTGGCTCATATTCTTTGAGTGAGACAGAGTAAAGAGAGGTAACACACTGGAATATCAAAGAGGGCAATCACACAGGGAGTACACCCATGAGCTAACATCAGTAATGAGAGCCGGGTGTAATATCAGACTCCACGTGAGTCTCCCATTGGCTGCAGTCGTTTGGATGGGTTAGGGTTGAGGCAACACCTGGAGAGCAGTCTGCAAGGAAACAAGTAGGCTCTATGTTGAAAGGAAAACAAGAAGGGGAGGAGATAAGGTTAGCTTTTCTCATGGGTAAATTGAAGGTAAATTGACCTTTGGTCTCGCACTCGGGTTAATGGACCAACTCCTGGCTGGAAGGTATGCTGGTTAGCTGATAGATTAGGCAGCCTCATTGGCAACTGAAGGACTTAGGTAAAGCAGTAGCAGACTCAGCTGTTGCTGTGTCAGGGGCATAGGTAATTGTTAGGATTAGTGTCTTTGGCCAAACAGGATCAGCCAAGTAGTTTTTACACTGCTTCCATGAGCAGTTAAATGATTAAGGTTGGACTGGTTATGGTTATTACCGGTTAAAAAGATATTAGTAATTCAAGGATAGATTAAGATCAAGAAAGACAGGGTGAATTTTCTCTTCCCCAAAGAGGGATTTAGTTATCGAATATTTAGTTATTGATTATTGGGGGTTTTCCATGAGGGGATGGTTCTGGTTTCAGTTACAAACCCCAGACGGGGTTTGGGTTGTCAGGGTATCTAGATCCTGTGGTGATTTAGGAAGGGAGACGGCTGTCATGTGGTGTAAACTCACTATAGACAGGGAGATAGCTGCTAGGGGTCTTGCATTTGTGTAAGCCCTCTAGGTGTATAAACTGGTTGCCAGGAAGATTTCTTGGATCTGTCACCTGGGGATTAGAGCCATAGGGGAAAGATGATGGTAGGCTTATGATGGTTGTGGTTTGTAGTGGTGGATGTGGGTTGGGCATGGTGTGTGATCACAAGGGTTGATAATTCACAGTATAGGACTATGGTTTATTGGTTACAGTCTTTGATCTTTTGTCAGGTTTATGATTATATCCCAGCTTCACATAAGACCCTGCGATCCTCAGGGTTTCACTGAAGGCTGGGTGTCCACTCCTGGAGTGACCATGCTCTGGATTGCGGTTAAGAGACTTTAGATTATAGTCGCACCTGAGCAGCGAAACACCAGGACCATAGAAGGAAAGCCAGTCTTAAGATAAGATCACTTTATTGGCCATATACAATTTCTTGCATTAGGAATTCGTCTTTTCGCATACCCCAACTTGCTCTCCATGAGACACACAGACAAGAAGAGAAGCTTGGGGTCAGAGCACAGGGTCAGCAAGTTATACGGCTCCCCTGGAGCAGTTGGGGTAAAGGGCCTTGCTCAGGGGCCCAATGGAGTAGGATTCCTCTGCCGGCCGCGGGATACAAACTGGCAACCTTCCAGCCACAGGAGCAGATCCTTAGCCACAGAGCCACCGCACTGCTTATAAGTCAGCAAAAACTCTACAAAATAAATTTGAGTAGCAGCAAAACCACATGTCATAGACTTGGGATGGCCAAAAACAAGGGTTGTCATCATGCCTGCAGGTACAGTAAGTACAAACACTATCTTTCCATGAAAATTAAGGAAACCTTTATGGGCTGGAAAAAAGCTGAATTATCACCTTCTAAGAAGAAAATTAAACAAAATACCTTTGTTATTTGTGTCACTTCATTGCATTGCTTTCTTTTTGAAATATCTCTACTAAATAGCAATCATAGATGGATGTACTCTAGCACATGTGAATGACCCTAGACTCCTGAATGACCCTAGACCCACTGGTAGATTAAACTCAAATTTAATGTAACTCACAAAGAATAACAATAGATTTTACACTTGTGTGTTGCAGTCCCTAGTTGGCAGGTCTTAATTCAGTCCAAAAAGTCTTGAGGTAAAAGACTATCACACTATCTGTTAAGTCAATGCTAGATGACTGACTGGGTAAAACCATGTAATTTGGAAGTTGATTATATTACAATTACTATTAATATATTTTTACCAAGAATGACAGAACCAAAATCTGGGTGTCAGAACATGCAGTTACTAGATTGGAGAGATATTTGGAAGAATACATGAGAAAAAAACATATTCTGTTGAAGGTGAATTTTTTTATACATACAGTACAGTATGTGGGTTATGTAGTTGCTCCATAGTAACTGTATGCAGAGTTTTTTGTTGTGGAGAATTCTTGTCCAGTATTCCAGGAGCTCTAATTACTATAGACTGGGTTGTTTACACAGAAACCACTGTAATTAGTCAAAAGAGGAAAAAATGTAAAGCAATATGGCAAAAATGCTTCCCAAACTATGTGTACTGAAACTGCCCAAAACAGAAGGGGGCTAAGTCCACTATTTCTTTTTAACCTGGCTGGTATATGACCATAAAAAACAACATCTGAGCAAACAGAGGTAACAGGGGAATGTTTTAAAAAGGGATGACCGATCACAAAGAATAAGAGAAATCCTACAACATGAAAAAAAATTCTCCTATATTTAGGGCTGACGGAGCCACTGTACAAATTAATTGTTTCTGTGCTTCCTAGACCTTCATTAATCAGAAGTAAATTGCACCATGCTTGGCTAGCTTCTCCTCCTAGCCCTGCTTTCCCCACAGAGAGCCGCTGGCTGCCAACTGCTAGCGTGGCCCGACAGAACAGCGGTGCGCTCGCCATCATCCTGAGACTTTCAACTGTGAAGCAACATGAAAAGCACGAATTGACTTACAACGGCAGCACTGCTCTCTGCAAGAAACAAAAGGAACAGGTGGAGGTAGCACCCTGAAAAGTTAATGCCATTCATAAAGAAGAAATAATGACACCAATGAAGCAGAGGTCATTAGTCAGATAATTAAACCAGATTTCTCTGTTGGTATAGCACTGGACCTGCAAAATCACTCCCAAGAACAATGCAATCTCATCTCTTGCTTGTTTTGCAAATGTCAGGTTTTTAGATTTTAACTCTCTTTGACAGATATTGTTTTATGAGTGTTCATGTGGGTTATAGAGATATTCTAACATTTTGTTAAAGTAAGGAAAGATTCAGAAAACTGCAGAATATAGCTCTTTTGCAGCTTAGATTAGGCGCTTCCAGTATCTGATAAATCCATTATGTGTCATTACAACAAAGATGAGGGACAGACTCAGTGAGCCGTGTGGCTCAAATATAATTATTGTTTTTGTCCACATATGTTTCACTTGCCTATTGATAAATCATTGGGATTTAACTGTTAACCGACCTTGTAAATCATTAGGTTAATCCCCCAATGGCAATTGGCAGGGATGGACTGTTAAATTTCTGTAATCAATGATACAGCTATTTTTGTATGTTTCATTTGGTTCTAATTGACTGAATGACATCTTTTGAGTGTGTTTTTCAAAATGTCACACCTCATTTAAAAGAGCTCCCTTTCTAATTAACTTTAAAGGTCTCCGAGCCATCTAAGAGTTGACTCAGTTGACATCAAGAACAGAAGAGGTTAACGTTCTAGGATTAGATTCTCGGGGAGGGGGACTTTATATCATCTATATTTTCCTGTTACTCCCATCTTTGAGATGTGTTCTATTTACCCTAGACAACTGAACAAGAAGCAGTAACTATTTATGATGTGCAAAAAACATTACTTCTGTTTTTCTTTCTGGCCCCTTAAACTTTGCATTGTAACTGAAATATTGCATGGTCTGGAAAATGTCATTATTAAATCATGAGTTTTGAATTTATAGATACAGATGTCTTCATGTGTTAAATACTGTATAAAATAAAGTATATACTGTATATAATTCTTATGGCAACCATTATATCTTTAAAACAAATGAAAACAATTTTAAAAGCAGATAAAAGCAGGTGGGATGTCACATCAAAGGTGCCGATTTCTTATTTCCATTAAATTCAAAGATAATCTGCCTTAAAACTGGCCCCACAAGCATTCAGTGTGTAGCTCAGTTAAAACTTCCCTGAACAGTGAAACCATGAGATACTATAAAACAACTAGGTCAAGGGTATATCAACACTGCTTTGAAAAACAAAATGTAATCAGGTCACTCATGCAGACACAATGTGTAAATATGGTTTTGTTGTTTTCTTTTTAAATGCATGGCAAACCTAAAAATGCTTCAAAAGCATAATATCCAAATAGCATGCCTATAAAGGCACCATAAGGACACATTATCCTTCAAATAAACTTCAGAGTGTCCTGTCTGGTCACTCTGTTGGTATTCACTTCCCTGGCAACCATCATTCTGCTATAGCAGAGAGAAGGGAAGAAACAAACAAAAAATCGATTTCATAGTTATTCTCAAGTTTGCCAAAGCGTAATGTTCAAATAAATGAAGGGAGATTTCATTCCTGGGAAGGGATTTATTCATCTTCTCTCCCTTATCTAATATTAGAATAACACTGGTGAATCCCATAGGTTCTACTAAAGGACATAACTTGAGCACAAGACAATTCCAAATGAACTTCTGTCAAGAATCTAAACAGGAAAGTTTTTTTTTTCAATTCTCAATTATAATTTCTTTAGAGAAACCGTGTTACCAACTTCTTAGTTTATTTTCATGATTGATTTTCATTGCTAATGTTTTATACTAGAGTTAGCATATCAGGCTTCCACTGAATGAAAAAACTGTGAATTCACAAAAGACACAGCATTAAACACTGAACTGATCACCCACAGACTGGATATAAAAATGGCATGATTAGCTTATCAATGAAAAACAAAGACACATACTGTATAACCCATTGAACAAGAAGGCTGAATGCAGCACATACGTACAGGGTTTGTACCGCGCATTTTGAATGGCTGCATCTGTATCACAGAGGACCGATCTATCCTTGAAATGAAAGCAGAGCAACATTTGCATACCTCTAGGGGAGGTAACAGTGACCCAAAGCAAAGGAATCCACAAGACAAGCAAAAATGAATCTTTCATTCTGACCTTGCTGATACTTTTATGAGATCTGGATCCAAAGGAATCAAATATTTATCTACTTTTCCTCTGTCTAGGTAGTCTTAGATAAAACTGACAAAAACATCTGAGGCGGAATTCTGCAAACTACTCCACCCAGCATCCAACTAATTAAAATGTAAAAATAAAAACACAATACCAAGAAGGAAAAGGTGTGCTAATCTGGACAAATACATTGCTATCTGAGGATACGAATCAGTACAATTCTATCATTGAGTATCACTTCATATAGCCTATACACATGCGTTTACCATCTGTAAAAAGCAACCAAACAGTTTTGAGAATGGTGAAGTTGCAGCAATGTAGTTGTATTACAGATGGATACAAATTGCATGCAATTATCTTAAAACCATTTCAAGAAATTAATAACGATGATAAAAATAAGTAGATAAACACTAGCTACGTTGAAATTCCAAAATGAAGATACGTAGTACTTTCTGCCACACTGTAGTTGTTTCACAAGTCGGCATTTGGAGCTGACATGCTGTTGTCTCTCAGCCAAAAGAAAACACTCTTCCATCATTCAAATGTAATCATTAATAACAAAATGTGGGACGAGCCATAAGACTAGGCTCCAAGTCAGTACAGTATGTGAAAATTGTTCTGTTATCAGAAACACTGTTCTTACAAAGATTGCTACAAAGTGTGCAGATGTGGAAAACCATTTCCAAAAATAAAGTGTTCATACTGTAGGTGTTTCTAAACCCGATGCTTGTAAAATGTCATTATTTGACCAGTAGGCTATTTACAGTATGATAGCAAAAACCTTCCTTCAATGAATACATTGCAAGCAGAGTCAAAAATAATAAAATAGTTTTCAAACAGGAACAAGCGCATCTTATAGTAAGACCATTAAATAATATTGTGTTTGCAAATACTACAGTATGTGTGTCTGATGCTGACAAACATGCTCATGCAAGGTGCTGATCGTAGCCAAGGACTGTGGTATCAGCAGTTAAACAAAAAACTCAGGGGTGATCAGTTGTGGCTCTAGGGGCTGTTTGGCTTTTATAAACAGGATCTGAGATACAGTCAGGATATATGATTGACTTTATTTATAACAAAATACATACTTAATATCAGTTCAACTGCACCTCACTTGTCATGCGTTTGGATTCTCCAATTTATTTGAGACACAGGCCCAGCCAAATCTAAGAAAGGGAGTGTAACACTATCAGAAAGTCTACCTGCAGCAATTATCCACCGTTAGCATCATATCAGCTCAGTTCTTTTGACTTGGCAAATTTATCACAAATTAGGTCATGTATGAAGTTTTTTTTTTTCAGAAAACAGATAGATAAAAGGATAATATTCTGTATGGGTAACAGAATAGAGTACTAGCAGGTTAGTTGAACTAATATTAAAATACAAAAATGAAAACTATGCAAGACTTGGAATTTAGTGAGTGAATATTTCCCATATTTGTCCGTTAAAATGTATGTACATTTAAACTGAAATCATAACTTAAATCAGACAGTTTTATTACACTGTATCACATGCAAGAGTTTATCTGCTGCTCTTTCAGTTACTTTAATTCTATACATTTTTGTAACATTGAAGTGCCATTAACTGTCTGAATACATCAGTATGATTAATCAAACATTATTACAATCAGGTCTGAAAATGCTGAACATACAAGCACAATAAAGGAAATATTGTCACATTTTACTTTTTAAACTCAAAATAGATTTCCTAAAACACTGTCCTAAAATGGCATTAAACTGTGGTGTGTCAAAAATACTGCTAGCACAAATTTAAAATGGAAATATTTTCTAGAACTGCCGGGTCAGGTTTTCTATTAAGTAAAAGTGGAGAGTAATGTTGATTTTACATTGCATAGTTTGTAGTTGCTACAATCTAACATATACATGATCAGTATTAGCACCTACTGTACCTGTGCAAATCACCATGACAAAATAACAAAAGTAACAAATAACAAAAGTCAAGACACTCAACTGTTTGTACAAATAAAGATTTGACAGAGACTTGATTCAGATTATCTAGAGGTGATTTGCCAATACTAATACTTAACAGTGCGGTGAAAAAAACATTCTTTGAAACACCATTTTTGAGGAGAACTTTTGAAATAATAGAACAGGCAGAAAGGCTTGAATAAAAAAATCATCAATTAAACCCATGAGATATGATTATTTTAGTAGTAATGTGATGTTTGCCTACGTAATTGATTTTTATGTAGCAAATACACAGCCTCCTATACATTTGTACACTCCACTTTTTATCCCAGTGAAAAGTTTACTGATAACCCATGAGCATTATGGATTTCAAGAAAGCTGTTTGATAATTTATCATATATATTATCATATTATCTACATACTGTAGATATACTGTATACTGTATACCACCAGAAATCCAGCTAATTAAGACACAAGTAAATGCAAACTGATCCTCACAGATCTCATGTGGGAGCAAGTTACAGCATACTGTATGTTGGGTAAAATAGCAGGATTGTGCATCGCGGCCCTGCAGTATTATAGAGCTTTCTCCTGTTTTTTAGCAAGAGAGATGAACGTGGACTCAGCTCTGTCCAAGCATTGTGGGAAAGGGTTATGCTTCACTCCTTTTTTACTTATTATGAAGGGAAACCTTAGATTAAAATCTCACCTCATACATTTTATGACTAATATTGTGATTTTCCTTGTGAGAAAGCACTTCTCTCTCTTAGAGACAACCAAATGCATACTTTATATTCCAACAGTTATAAAAAAAACTACAGCAAACAAGGTGAGATTTGCCATCATTTCAGAATGCAAAAAAAAATAACTCCAGAGTGCCCAAGTGCCCAAATGCTCCTGTCAAAGTATGAAAGTAGTTTTTATATGTTACTTCAACCTTTAGTATTTGATATTGTTTATTTATTTTAATCCTGATAACATAATTTACATTTTGAAATAGCAGAAATGAAAAATGTGACTACAGATACAGCTCGTAGCTGCCGCAGGCTTCACCATGCAACAGATTGCAGCCGATACACTTGTTTCAGCAGAAGCTGAGGGTGTGGGAAAATGGCACTGCTGAGAATAGAAACTGTCAAGGCAGGGAACCCAACCCAGACTCTTCAGAGATGATGTGAAAACACCTCAGCTTATCTACTATAAGTTCTGGCATTAATGGGAGCATCTTCACAGAGAATGCACTAGATTTATCTCTCTTGATGGAGTGTTGAAGACGGGGGGTACAAAAGGTATTTCCAATGACTCATCCAGAAATGAACCACAACTCAAGACTGGATCCCTGTATTCTTCTTGACTCATTTTTTTTTCAAAAGTACCCAGAACTACCATCTGTAACCTCGGGTCCCACCTGTTCCTGCTATAACAGTTCCCTGGAACCAGCCAGAGACTCAGGGCCAGTCTCATTTGATCCCCATTGGTCTTGCCATGTTTTTCTTATTTTAACACTAAGCTAAAAAGGGTTCAGTTCGTACAGATTTTTCCTCAGGCTGGAAATGGTAGTCTACAAGGGCTGAATGGAGGCTTGTCACCTGTGAGATATTCTAAGAAATTGTTCCATAGTCAGTAGTCATACATTTTAAGGGCATATGGAAAGCAAGTCAGTCAGCAATGTGCCTTATTTTTTGTTCTGGACTTTGTGCCTCAGGGCCTCCCCTACACCACTAATTTAACTAGTTCCCACAAGGAGGAACATGGAACTTACAACTGGTTTTCACCAACAGCCTTCTGCCTCCAGAAGAGTTATAATCAACTGAAAAAGTGGTGCTTCTCTCACCGACACTGAAGCTGAAGGAACAGGTAAAGGGGAGGAAAAGAAACACAGTGTACTCGAACATCATTACTGCAAGCCTACAAGCTTGTGCCTAACCACAGTATATACTGTTTCACCAGCAGACAACTCACCCACCTTACACTGCCAGTGCTACTCCAATCATGCGCAGCTGTTGGTGGAAGACAGAACACAGCTGGACAGTAAATCTTATATAAAAATACTTTCTACTTTCTATATAACACATATATCTTCCACATATATGTGTTAAAGCCTAAGTAAAAAATGAGCCATCTGAAACTAAAAATTACCTTGAAATGAAGTAATTTACTTAAGATTTATACATTAAGGCCTTTAGTATAAGTCTATTGTTTTTACTTTAGCTCCCTAAATTCCAAATTAATAGTCTTTAAATCTGTTAGAAAATGAGTTAAATCTAAAATCACATTCACACTATACTGAGCTTATTTATAATGTACTGTAATGAAATGTCTAGAAACCTATTGGTGATCACTTAGATGTCTTATCAATTTAATGACCAGAAAGCAGAGGCTTACAGTGGCTGCTGACCTCTCCAAACAAATGTCTTCCACCAGTTAGTCAAGTGACGAAGACTGCAGACCCCCCCCCATAGCTTTCTGGGAAATGTAGTTCAGCCAAGCCCTACCATATTATCTAAACCTTTCAAAATATCTAAAACAGTTTGGCTATGCCAAAGGCAGCTATCACTCTTTAACCTCTTTTACCGACTGATTCATTTCAGTTCAAAAAGGGCAGCACTTCTATGCTCCACAATGAAGCACTGAAGGGTCTATCTCCTAATCTTCAATAATTCAGTAACATTATTTTAAATTTGTGGATATTTTTGTGGTTCAGTGCAAACCTTAAAATCTGAACATAAACAGCTATTTCATAATAAGCTTCAATGGGAAATGGGGTAATCACCTCACTGTTATAAAATCCTCTGTTTAGGAATATAAAGAACAAATTCTCACTTTCAGTGATGATTGCTGACCAATAAACAAAGCAATGAAAGAAAAAAAAGATAAAATAGAAATAACTGAACTAGACCTAAGATAACAGGACATATTATATATTAGCAAGTGCAAGTACAGGGCAGAAACGATTTAACTATACAACAGAAAATACACTTAGATACAAAGGTGGATAGTTTCACCTTATTCTGCAAACAATTCCAGTCATTAACAATGACTTGCACCCAAAAACGGTAGCTGCTCTTGGAAGAATCAATTTGATAAGTACTACATCTTGAATTGTAAGATGGCAGAGAGAATGGCAATAAATTACAAAGATAGGAAAGTGTTTTCTCAATTAAAGATCTGTAAATTAACTTAAACCACAGAAGCATTCGTCTAGTATGTAGAGAGGGCCAATCAATCAAAGAGTAAAGATCACAGTGATGAGTGCGATAGAGGGCACCAGTGATAAATCTTGTGTGTACCTACAGAAACACATCACAAGATTTGCTGCATTAAAAGACATTAAGACTTGCCTTCAACTCAAAATGTATGAATTTGAGTTTTGAAAGTTGTATTTTAGTCAGTGTTTCATATTGTATAAATGAGGGAGAAAAAAGGAAAGTAAATGATTTCATAGTCAGTTGGAAGTGTTTTAATTTAGAGGTCTTTATTCTGCAGTGAGAAATAAAAAAAAACACATTTTCATGTGTTTTTGGAACAAAATGATAACGATTGGTCAGGAGATGTTTCTGCAGACAAGCGTTACACAATCTAACCTTGCTCTGCATGAGTGATCAAAAATATTAGAAAAACAATAACACAAAATATAAATACAGAAAAACTAAGAGAGAGAGAAGTGCTGGCATTTAAAGAAATAAGATATGCGGTAATTCCGTCCCTCTGACTGAGCCTCATCCACACACAATATATTGATCTTCCCTGCTGCTTTTACAATATGCACGTTTGAGAAAAGATGAGAAGACAGCATGCAGAGATAAATCTTCTGGAAGATATAAGACACAGACACACAGCTAAAAGATACAGACAGCCTGGATGGACGGGTGGATGGCAGGCTGGCAGTCAGATTAAAATGGCAATAAAACATTAATTCATTCATGAATCATGTTAATCCAACAGAGAAGCATTGCTGTATTCTACAGTTAGAAGTATTTCCATTACACAACTTTACCAAATACTCAGTGCCTAAAGTATGATGATGTTAAAGATCCAGCATTAAGCTTACATACCATCGTCAAACATTTCTGTTTCTAATTAGCATATTAGCACAAACTGATTCTCATCATCCTCGAATTACGTAAACATAAAATGTAGTATTTTAACAACCAATCTGTTCATTTTCTCTTACATTTTCTTTAGATTACTTATTGTGAAGACTGTGAGTAGTTGTAATATGAACCTGCTTAGAAATATGTGATATAATGCTGCATGAAGATACATATCCCTGTTCTCCTTCACGTATGTACAGATGATGCTACATGAAAACATACAGGTATCTGATGAAGTGTGCTTCTTTAAACTGTCTTTTTTTTCAGGGAGATTAGCAATAAATTAAATATGTAAGGTGTTGTATTAGAGAAAGAATCCAATATATACTACCAACTTGTTTAGGCGGTAAAATGTAAAATTATTCCAGATTGGGATTTGGTTTAGGGAAGGTTTATTCAATAATCAGATAATTTTACTAAGAAAAACTAGTACTACAGAAATCTAAGCTTAAGAAACCGAAACACTGAAGTAATAAATCAAGCAATGTTTCTTTCTGCATAATCTGTTAAGCATCGCAGAAAAGATGGTTACATTACACTGCATGTGGGCAAAACTCTGACCTTGCTAAATGCTGTGATAAGTCTTTAAAAGTCTAGGCCTTTGCTAGATTTTCTTTGATTTAAAAAAAAAGGAAAAAAGGTATATAAAATATACTGTAAGTACAAATACAGTATTTGCCTAAGATTTAAGTATGGGTGTTGTTCCATGTGTTGTTTGAAGAACATTTAAAGTTATCTGGAAAAGCCATGTTTTAGCGAAAGCGCTTTAAAGGAAATGAGGAAAATACAAAGCATTTACTGCATCTTTGTCACTCCGTGGTTTGAACTAGTTGTCAAAACATAACATTAATATTCTGATACAAATAAAATTAAAATGTGTTCTTAAAGCTTTATTACCACTCTCACTATAACTGGGTTTCACCTTGTATCCTAAGAACTAATAAAATAATAATACACAGAAAGCGGCCTTAATCAAATGTTCCATTCCATTTGAGGTAAAGTTGAAGTTATTCACACTAAAAATTAACTGCCTTCAAAAACATACAGCATGTAAACTTACTTATTAAAAACAAAGCACCCTTTAGTTTTGCTTCATGTTGAACTAAACATCTACACAAAACCAAACCCAAAACTAGGAGAATAGGGCACAGGGCAATCTGGTGTCATTTGGTGCAGCTGAATTTTTATAGGGGATTAATCTACCATTAACAATTAATTGACAAATCCACATCAGAAAAGCTGCATAATTTAAAAGAAATGTGAAGGTTCACCCAGACAAATTGAGGCTGTATAGTCAATTAATAAACTGAATGAGTCAGCATATACAAAAGTATATAGCCATATACGTAATACAATACTTCAAGATAGATA
The DNA here is from genome assembly GCF_055471065.1 of Atractosteus spatula. Lineage (NCBI taxonomy): Eukaryota > Metazoa > Chordata > Actinopteri > Semionotiformes > Lepisosteidae > Atractosteus > Atractosteus spatula. The sequence goes on along the minus strand of NC_142707.1, from coordinate 47,085,615 downwards.
GATAGATAGATACTTTATTGATCCCGTGAGGGAAATAAAGAGTTAACAAATAAAAGCATGAATTAAAAACAATTGTGCTAGACAATATTGTCTTTCCCATTAAGTATATATGAATATGATTAAAGAGTATTGTAAAAATGTATAAAATCAGATTATACAATCATATGAAAATAAAAAGAACCATTATCAAAATCCAACATCTAAAAAATGTAAGGCTCTCTTCATATTGCATATTCTAATATGTTCTAATATTAGAATGTTCTAGTACTCTTAGTATTTTTCAAGTAAGTCAAATCTTCTGATTCAATAGTGTGCAAAGCAACAAAATAGGAAGAAAACATTACAGAGAGCATACACAAAGCAATATGATCAGTAATAAGTCACTCTTAATTCCACTTTGATCTTCATTTTGTGTGGAAACAGGCTGCGTTGCACAGCTCCATTATAACAAAGAGTCACTGCATGTCAAAGGTAGAAACTGTATAAAATACAATTTTCACATACTATTCTCTTAACCTCTCATCTCCTAGTTTATAATATCTTACAGTGGTAACTCATGTTCTACTGTATGTCAAAATATAAGATCTTGGTTGACATCATTATCATCTTTACTTTCATCAGAAATCTCAAAACCTCCAAACTCGCAGGTGAATTTGATCAACTAACTTACCTGTTTTTCAGACAGAAGCCTCAAGTTTCATATTTATACAAGCTTCATATTAATACAGAATTTAGTACATTTAGTACAATAACACTTATTTTAATTAATAATACAAATAATATTTGTATTTGTTTTCTAAAGACAAAAAGTAACGAATACACTTACCACTGACTGCAAAATATCCAGAAACTTCAGTAATTTGTAATGGCAATTCTAAAACTGATTCATCTAAAGCTATGCCTTAACTACAACAGCCGAACATTCAATTAAAAAAGAAACACATTACTTATAAACAAAGGGAAGAGAAAAGACAAAAGATGAGAAATCTGTCATGTATCATTTCACGGAGGCAGAAAGATTTATCTGTGCTAAAATGATTATGACAAAAATACTTGCAGAAATTACACGTACTGAAAAAACCCCATTGATTCTTACGGCATGTCTTTCTTAAGAAAGACATGCCGTACTAAATGGAATTAAGAAAGGAGTATTCTATAATGTTAAAATGCTCCAAACATGGTTTTATTGAGGCACTGGGTCTGCCTTGTGGTTTAATTGGCTTCCAATGAAAATCTTCAATCCACATAAATTCAGCTTCGTTGAAGGTTTCACAGGTTCAAATTCACTTCTGGCTGATTGCAATCATGCTTTAAGGGACTTAAGGATGTTGCACTGCAGTTCTTTAAAAGTTACATAGATGTTGAATTAATAACAATGTAATGATCAGACAGAAAAAAATAACTGTACCTCTGAAAATTCAACATTGCCTTGGGTTTTATTAGTTTTATCCACTATATTCGGTACTAATAATTTTTTGCCCAAACTTAATTTATTTGACATTTATTCTGGAACTTTTTGTGAATCTAATTGGATTGTTTGTATCATTTACACACCAATTGCCGAATGTTCAGAACTATCCTCTTCATTATTGAGGCAATAATGAATATGAACCAGATCTTTTAAGTTATTTTCAGTGTGCCAGTTGTCATCTTGAGGTGTGAGACTGAAAGACAGATTAGCCAGGAGATCAAATTTATCTGTGATTGTGACAGTTTCAAACTCAATATCTGGAGATCAGCAGCAAGGAAATCAAATCCTCTAATCTAATCAAATTCTTCATGTAGGCCTCATCCAGTGTTTCCAGGTCCTTTAATATATCTAGTATATGACTTTAGCACAGTCAAACAATTTCTTTTTTCTCTTGAGTAAAATTAGAATAAAAGGCTAAATCAAAATGTCCTTCTTAAAACATTTTTCTCCAGGAATCTGTGCTTTTATTGAAAAGTAATATAGTGGAGAAAATGAACGCTAAGCACATGGAACTGAATGGACATTGGAAGAAGTTTCACAGACTTTCGGTCTGTAATCCACAATTTTTTGGTGTTTTAAGACTCTGGAAGAGGAGGGTAAAACAATGCAGTTTTGCAGGATCAGCTCCAGCCATACAGTGCCATCCAGGGGCCAAGTGAAAGCACGGTCTGGCACTGTCAGCGAGATGATCAGCTCTTTAAAATGCAGCAGGCAATGAACTCTGAAAAATGCCTCCTTCTGAGACAAATGCTTGTCCCCTCAACTTCTAGCTACTTTCCCTGGCAGCTTTGCGGCATTTACCCATTGCAGTGTAACAAGAAGGGAGGTAGGAATGTAAAAGGCACAAGACCACCCAGAAAGATGAACATCCAACAGTGCAAAATCACACACACAGAATTTTAATGCTGGCATTTCATCAGAGAAAGGGGAAGGTCTAAGAGCGCCGGAAGCCCAAACTAATTATAGTTCCCTATCACAACGCAATACAAACAAGAAGCATATCAAAAAGATAAAGAGCTAAAGGCCTACCTTATTAGTAAAACTAGTACACCAGTGTCTAAAAGGCTATTGAGCCTTAAACCTGTGCATCAGCCCACCCTGAGCCACTGCTTTTCTCAATTTTAATATTGAAGAGAATTTTATTAAAGCTTTAGCTTTGGGGGTGGTGACTGGCTCTTAGTAATTTTCCTACAAAGTGGTTTAATCTATCACACAGCCAACATGTGTACTTTCCAGCAATATATCATATCTGTCTATAGTAGTGCAGCTAGGCAGGCTCAAAGCCAGCTCTTTTCATTTTCTCTTCTTTAGCATCTGGCTAATACAGTAGCCAGGGTTTTTACTGAATATTACTGCTGCAAAAGACTTCCAATGAAGTCATTTGCTTTCGAAAGCAGGGTAACGTTAATGTACGTTGTATACAAAACTGATCAGAAATCTCAGACCATCATCCCCTTATTCTTCATGTAAACAAAAGGGGAGTCCAAAATAACATCACAATTTCTGCCATTAAAATATTAAGGTTACCGACCTAACCTTAAATGTGAACACTATAAGAAAATGTAGCCGTCAACCACAAATGCAGCAGGTTTTATATAATGAAAATGCGAAATTGCCTGCGTTTTTTTCTATCTGCAATATCATTACCTGACTGCCACAAACCTAAATACTTAATGTGCCTTATCTACTCACTTTTCAGTGGCATCTACTGGTTCATGTGTTTATAAATCTCATTCTAAAAATGCTTGCACACCATTGTTGTTTATGACAACACTCATAATGAATTGATAATGAACGATTATCACCATTCAGCTATTTACCTATATCATGTTGTGAAGTACATTAATTCAGTTATCTGATGGTTATTATATTTCATTTTAAAAAGGATTTTTCAAAGTTGTCTTTTTTTCAATGAGTGTTCTAAAGAATAGTTTATTTTAGGGAAATATGAAAAAAAAACCTTTATCAATTACTAGTCAGAATTAAGCACATCCAAGTTTTGTTGACTTCCGTAACAAAATGTTTCATAGATTTCCATAGTTTATAATGATTCTAACATTCTCAGTTTGGTGAAATTTCCAGGTGTAGCCTGGAAGACTATATTCTGTCAAATTAGCACCTTCATCTGAGCAACCATCCATTCTCAGGTTGGAACTGACAATCAAATTCTTATTCTCATTCCATGTTCCTAATAACTAAGGCAAAGCAAAGCCTGAGGTAAAACTTCATGGCTATGTGTTGATCAATTCGATGCCACAGTGCCTATTTATAGAGAATGCTGAGATGTGCCAATATTGTTATTTATTTAGTATGGAAAAAACCTGAGGTTCAAAATTAAATCATCTTCGCTCTGACATATTTAATTGACTGAAAATAATAAAGTAATTTCAAAATTTTGCCCCCTTCCTCAAATACTTTTGTGGTTGTATACAGCTTTTCTGTATTTACTCCTGTAGCCTACTCCACCCTCAACACAGAGAGGTTTGACTGAGAGCTCTACTGTATACTTCAGTAACAGCTTGGTTTTTGTGTGATCTCAAGTTGCAAAGAAGGCTCCTTATCCATAAAAGTGATTATGGATTAATCATTATGTCTTATTTTGATTTTTAAATTAGTCATTGGCTTTATTAATTTTGATGGGAAACCAAAAGCTGGTCATCTGTCATTATACTTTCTCTCCATTCAAAAGCTAGGGCACTGCACATTCTTGCTACATTTATTATTTGCATAAAGAGGAAGCATCTGTCTGTCTTGGGGGAGGCGCAGGCTCCTCTGACGATCAGATCCAAGGTGACCTGCTTGAAAGCTACAGTATACAGTATAGCAAGATTATTTCACACAGTGGGCTTTCTCCTTTTTTCGCATTTTAACTTTCCTCGGTTATTTTATTTAACGTCACATCTGTATTTCTGTTTAGCATCCCTTCCACGGGAAGCACTATGTTTTAAAAGAGCTGAACACATTACACGCAGCTAGTAACTAAGAAAAAAGAACCCCCATGAGGACACAGACCATTTGTTTCTGCATTACATCAACATGTTAAGTGCAGCTCTGAATGAATACTATTCACCACAGTAGACCGTCAGCAGCATACGTTTTGTTAAAATGTCTTCCTATCAAAAGTTGTAAAAATTAAAGTGTCCAATTACCACTGTTATATTTTTTCTACATGCTGCTTTCCACTTTACTCGGTCTGTATAAAGCAGGATATAATTTGATGCTTCGCACTTATTTTTAAATGACGCTTTGAACCTTTTTGTTGGCAAAAAGCATGGTTTTTCGGTATACATTTCTAGTTAGAAAAATTACTTTAAAACAAATTCATCTAAAGAAGGGAAATCTCATCTTTCCAAAACATTTCATATATAACATTTTTAAAATATGTAAGATATAAGATCCCTTTATTGGCCATATACAAGTTTCTTTAGGAACTTGTCTTTTCGCATACCCCAGCTTGCTCTCCATGAGACACACCGACAGGGAGAGAAGCTTGGGGTGAGAGCACAGGGTCAGCCATTTATACGGTGCCTCTGGAGCAGTTGGGGTTAAGGGCCTTGCTCAGGGGCCAAACAGAGTAGGATTGCTCTGCCGGCCACGGGATACGAACCGGCAACCTTCCAGCCACAAGCGCAGATCCTTAGCCACAGAGCCACTGCACCACCATTTTAAAACAAACAAGTGGGAGTAGGTAGGAGATGGAGCAAGGGCTAGATTTTGTCTGAGCACTAGAGTCCTCTGAACATATTTTAAAAGCTTGGGCTGCATTTACCAGTTTTAACATGCAGCTCTTGGGAGGCAAGTTAAATAAATTTAAAACTGTCCTTGTTTCGTCGTCTAGAAATAGCCATTTATAAGAACATAAGAAACAACATACATTAAGATTCAAATGCCCATCTTATTTGGTTGCTAGTTAATTGATTAGAATATTTCATCCAGTTACTTCTTAAAAGGAGCCAAGGTATCAATTTTGAAAACATCACTGGGTAGCTAGGTCCAGACACGCACAGCTTTTGTCCATACATATGCTTTCTTTTCATTTCAATCAGTTCCCCTTAGTGTCCACTTGTGTCCTTTTGCCTTCTGTTACACTGGTGATTCTAAATAGGTCCACTGGATAGACACCATCAATGCCTTCATATTCTGAATACTTGTATCAGGTTCTTGTAGTCCCTACTGTTCAAGACTAAAACTGCATTTACTGTGTTTCAATGCATACTGTAGGGCACTTTACATCTGAATTTCAAGCAATTAAAAAACACCTAATCTGACTCCTGTTCTAAATAGTATGACCCACACATACAGACAAGCTATACCAACAGTGCTTTTTCTGCACTATGGAGCAACTTAAAAGTGCAGGGGGTATTTTTCAGAAATCAGCCTATGAGTGGCAAAACAGGGCACACATCACTGCCTTATTGATCAAATGAATATCTGAATGAAAGGCTATGGTTCTCTATTCCTGGGGAAAAAAGTACCTTCTTGAGGCAGACGATTGTGTTGATATCCAGTTTTGTGCCAAAGGTATTTAATCAGTTCCATGTTGAGTGACAAGGCTAGCTAGGGAAGCACTGGGGTATTCTAGCACTGTAGGTGCTGTAAGCAGAGCTCATGGGTTATCAAGCTGAGAGGTGTGCAATTCATGTTGTTTCCCTTTAGAAAAGGTGGCTCCACCATTCTGGTCAGCATATCTGTGATGCAGCACTGTCCATCAGCAAATCTCTTAAAGTCTTCTGACAGATGGCACTGCCATAACAGATATTTTTTTAATGATTTTAGGGAGAAAACATTAATTTTCATGGAATCAAACTGCTTATCTTCGTGTTTAATGTGGTGAATTTAATATAGCTTGATGTATTTAAAGACAAATCAAAACCATAACAGGTCTACAATTTTCAGCTTATACTTCCCTCAGTGTCTGAGTGCTGAATAAGCCTTTTCAAAGAAGAAAATTATGTTAAATCCAAGTCTGGTGTTGATAACAATAGTATACAGGGGTGAACTATACCTCAAAATGTAAATGGATCCCTATTATTTGTATGTATGACAAACTAGGCCTACTTAAAAAAACAAAACAAAATGTGTCCTTAAAAACCATTGCTTCATTTCTTACAGCAGCATGCAACAAGATAATGGAGGAAAACAATATGTATATGAAAAAAAATCTTTAAATATCAACATATTCTGACAACTATAACAAGACATAATAGCCTCAAGCTCTGAAAATGGGAAAATTGCATCAGAAGTATTTATATGAGTAAAAGTGATGAATACTGTCCAAGTGTCAGCAATTTTTTTTCTTTCTGTCTCTGAAACCTTATACAGATAATGTCTGAATTTACAAGCCCTGTGTTGTTTCTTGTGAAAGAAGTGTTTCATTCCTGTAAAACAGTGTAATTCTGTTTGAAAAAATAATAATATTTGGCATGTTTTATGCTGCTTTGAAGAAAAGTATCACATATTCACAAAATTACAAACAATTCCACCCCAGGTCCCGATTCAGAAAATCGCCCAAGGTATTGGCCTGTTTTGTAACTATCATAGAACTGTAAACTTTATTGTTTTAGCATAGGTGCATTATAACTGGTTTAGTACAGGATTTTTACAAATACATTTATAATGTACTGTAAACCCAAGGTAAAATACAGCTATTGAGTTCCCTGTTTAGATGCAATGTTTCACAACATATCCATAGACTATTTCTGAATTATGTTAAAAGCATCGCAATACTGCTTCTTCGAACTGAGTTAAGTGAAAAACAGTGTATTGTATGAACTGTTTATACTGTGATGGTGATTTTGAAAAATAATGTGTATTTAATAACACAGTTTTGAGAGTGGGAAACAACTTTTTTTCAGTTGTGTTCAGTTATTTCTGGCCACAAGAAAATTCAAATGCCAAAAAAATGCTATAATTACTGTTTAAATACTGTTTTTCTTGCCTCATTACAGTCACTAGGATTAATTCCATCTGCTGTGATCCACTCCTAAACTCACACAAATGACAAGCCAGTCAAAGTATCTACACTAGACTGTACGTAGGTCAGGAATGGGGAGTCCCACTGCATCTGGTCTCTGTTGCTCAGTGAACTAATTACTTGTCTGTTTTTGGTCTTCTTCTAACGACAGACTAGTCCTTCCTCTCCCTTTGAACCCCTAACCACATCCCAGCACCTCCTAAGACTCAGCTTAACTGGACTGCCCATCCCCCTCCACTACAAAATAATGTTTCTCACTCCAGACCAAGCCTCTACTTTATTGTCCCAGATGGGAAATGTGCTTTGCAGACAGGTACAAGGCATAACACAATAAGTAGTGCATTTAACACAATACTAAACCATTAACAAATAAGAAACATACATGAATAGAATGAGAAAAAATAAGTTGACAGCTTTAAGCTAATACTCAAAATTTTGAAATACAAATTAAGAAACGGGTTCATCGGTGTGTGAGACAAATACATACAATGAAAACATAAATAAAAGCTATGGTATATGTTATAACTAACAATCAGGTTAATAGCCATAGGAAAAAAGGATAACTTGGTTCTGTTGAACTTGAATCTGGATAGTCCATCGAAGCTCAGATCCACTGTGCAAGGGGTGGTCATGACAGTCAATTTTTATACAGTATCCCAGTACCCCCGCACTATTTGTTTGGTATAGCTGTAGCTGTAGTGCACCAGCATTGCGACCTTCATTTTACTTCTGTGCAGACTGCATATTATTTTTTTGGTTGTATCTGTGTGTTAAATTGCATCATCGTTTTCCCTCATGCCTGTTTTACAGTATATTGTTGACATATTTAATCTGTACTATTTCAATATTACTGCACATTATGTAAATAATGTTTTGTATGACTATTTCTCCATATTTAATTTTTTATAGCGCTGTAGGTAAGAGCTGCTATTTCACAAATACTGAAAATAACCATACTGTACATAAGCACCTAGGAAGTTCCATTCAACAAACAAATGCATACATTTTGTTTTATTTGGATAAATCCAAATACCTGTTGAGGGGCAGTCTTTTTTGTAAAATGATGACTTAATCTGTTTCCAAACCTTAATTTTCACTGTACACTGAATACTGTTAATTCTACATAAGATTCTGCTATTCAAGGCACTATGTAAAATGATGATAAAATATTATTATTGTCATTAGCATTATTATTTTCTTATTCTGTATTTTTCTCCTACAGTTTAAAAATAGTAAATAGGTACAGTAAATGACATGATAGAACATGATGAGAATAGAACAGTCAAAACGTATCTAATGTAAAACTATCTTATTTCATAATTAAAAAAAAATGTTGCATTGGTTGAATACTTTATCTTTAACCCATAACATACTAAATTGCAACTGTCAAAATATTATATCTTAGTCTCACTCTAGTCCTGTAGGAAGTTTTTTTTGAGCTGCAATACTTGAACCTCCTGCTGAACTATTGATTTTTTATTGAATTCCTGAGATGTCCCGAGGTGCTCGGCACTCACATCAATATGTTGGCTGTACTCAAGCATCCAGAAAGGTGGCATCTATAACATAGTTCTTAAGGCAAGCAAATGTGACAACAAGGAGGTCAATATCATTTTATAAAACTGAATCTATTCCTCATTTAATTTCCTTTCCGTCTCGCATGCAGCCTCTTCACTTTTGAAGACAATGTGAATTTGTATTTCATAAATATTTGCTACATTTATAATCTAGTAGAAAGATGGCTACAGCTGCAACAATAAATAAAAATTCTGAAACACACATGATCTACAGCCAGGTGCCAAAACAACTACAACAAGCAATAAAAGCAAAAAATTAAAGAAAATAAAAAATGACATACTACTAATGTCACTACTACTACTCAAGTCGTAAGTACACAAGAAATGATACTGTAAGTAGAACTAAAGAATCGTCTGCACAGATCAATCTATAGGTAAAAGTGTAGAATTTAAATCAAAACATGTTAATTAAACATGTACAATGCACTAATAAGGCCTCATTAACAATTCTCATTATCACATTATAAAAAAGATATTGCTGCTCCCGAAGCCATCCAGAGAAGAACCAGATGCGTTTGAGGGCTTAAGGGAGTGACCTACACTGACACGCTGGAGCAACTGAAAAGGGGACCTGATACTAGTTGTGAAGAGACAGCGGGTTGATGGACGATGGCAACTCTGCCTTGAACTACTGTACATTTCCCAATAAGCTGTGGGAAATGTCCTGCTGCCCTCAGTCCTGCTACCCTTTCAGTTGGAAGAGGACAATTAGTCAAATGATGGTTTAAAAACCAGAAAACTGACATTCGGAAGAAAAGAGAAGTAGGAGAGAGGACAGACGACAGAGAACAGAGGAATAATCCTGTGTAGAACTGGGAGTCCATGTGACATGACTTTTGGGGAGTCCTGCATAGAACTGGAAATCTGTGTGATGTGAGTTTTGGGATCAAGTCTCAGAATCAGACTTTCTGAAAAGTCAGTAAGCAGCTTAGCTATCCGGTTGATAGAGGGGGACACTGAAGACGTTTAGTTAGGATTTGAAAGAAGAGCTTAGGCTTTTGTTTTGTTCTGGAATTTTGATTTTTTCCCCAATGTAAATAGAGGAGCACTAATTCAGTACGTTATTTCTGATTTCAGTTTTCCTGAGACTCCGCTATCCAGCCATGTTGTTTAAACCAATACCCTAGCTTTGTTTAAAAACACATCTGGATGAAAAATTAGCTATTTAATACCACCAGGCCAGATGGACTGAACAGTATCCTCCTGGTTGTAAACGTTCTTATGTGACAGAAAAATCATTTAAGAGAGGCACAGCACAATACATAATACATTTAACACAACATGAAAATACTGTGAATAAGAAAAGCACAATACTGTGTATTTCAGATACTTTCAAAATAATTGAAAGATGAAACATCAATTCATTACTGAAATTGTTTATCTCAGTTGGTGAAAGTGTTCATCACCAACTGATTAATTTTAAAAACTCAAAATAAAAATGTATTACCTTAAAACACCATCCAAGCAAACTGACCACTTAATTTGGTAAGAATTTCTCCATAGTCTCCATTTCTCAATTGAACTAGCTAAGATTAATATTTGTAGATCTTCTGGAATTTGATAGTTTCAGAAATCACACTGATGAAAGTACCTTATTTATTTATTATAAAACAACCTTGAATGCGAGATGAAATGGCTCTGGGTGCTTAATTCCCCCCCAAAAAACAATGGAGCTTTAAGTGCTCCATTTAAGTTTCGAATATAGAGCCCATTGTGTGGAATCAGTTGATGGTCACCTGCACTAAGAAATGCTGACTGACCTCTGTTCTGTACCACTCCTACCCCATCACTGGGAATTTCAGCAGTCTGTCTCATACACATGTCTATATATGTGCATAGTAGCAGTGAATAAAAAATAGGAATTAAAAAAATATAGCGTAAATTGGATGCTTTCAAAGACTGAGTTGTTATTTTCTCCAACAATTTAGACTGAATTGTCAAGTGTAGTTTTGCTACATTTTGTACCACTAATAAGAATATTGTCGCTGACATATTTAAATCGTGTTTAACTTTATGAAAGGATATAATGTCAATGACATTTAGCATCAGCCTGAGGCGACAGGTAAAATGGACTAGTCAGCAATTTAACGCATGAAAAACACTGCAAGATTAACAATTTTCTGCCATTAAGGTGAACAGTTAACATTTACTAGGATTCATATTTACTTTTTATATACACACTCTAAAATGGGTAACTTTTAGACATGTCCTAAATCTTCACCACTGCTGTTTCTTTAATGGTTTCAAGCAAATGACTACCCAGAGGATAATTAGGATGCTCTCTGTTGCGCCATGTCAGGTCACAGCTGGATTTAGTCAGCATTAACCTTTGGGGAAAACTGGAATATCAGTATCCTTTAGAATTAAAGACCTGTAAGCAGGCACTTCTGAAGATGTTATGTAAGTAATTGTTTGACCTTGGGATCTAATTGTCTGCAGAATGCACATTCTTTCAAGAACACTGTACTGTCTTTTCTCCCACATTCTTCAGCATTCTTAAGCAGTCAGCTGTCTCCTTGTCCCCGTTTCTTCAAAGACAGTGGAAGAAAATACAATGTCCAGAGAGAAAAGGTTGAGCTGAAGCTCTGACTTCACCCAAACAAATTTCTGTAAGGCTGCAGGCCCTTCTTTTCCAGACTTCTGGTTGCTGCAACTGGCTTATGAATTGCTTCGGTTCTTCTACATAAAAACATGCATAGAATCACAAGATTGATTTATTCAACTCTCTCTCCTAATAACACAACTGTCTTGCAAACCTAACTGTGTAACTAAAGTATTACTGTAGCGCACCATACCTATCATTCTGTCTTTCATGTAATTTATTAATGTGTTTAATACTACAGTATACATGTAACAAGTGGGGAACACTGCAGAGACCAAAAAATATACTGAACAATTAAGCACCTTATGTTCCTAAGGCTGTGGCACCACCAGGGGCAAGATCATGGATGGATAGTAAGTCAGCATGGTGAAGTGTTCTGTGGAGGCTTGGGAGAGTAAGATAAACCCATATCACCTCGTATCGTGGAAAGCTCAGTGATGGTGTTGGCAATTGACGTGGGGTGAAAGGCGAAACAGGACTGTAAAAGAGAACCTAAAGAAGTTGTTCTGAATCTGTCATGGATAGTGGAACACTGAACAAGTCTGCCAAGATCAGACTTGTTCTTGTTGAAAGACAACAACTCTGCAGAAAAAAAAAGCATATTTTGTGACCTAAGGTTTGGACCACTATTTTGATTATTAATTTCTCTTAGGTGGTTAGCCGCTTAGTTAGCATTAAGAAAGTAGCCAATAAACTCTTTTTTTCACTTATTATTGAGATTTTGCATGCTGACTTCTCCTGTTCAGCGAGCACTATGACGCCAGTACTGGCAGGACAGGACATCTGGCGTGTTTATAACCCAGGACCTGCCAATTAGAGGTTCCAGATATACCCTTCTCCCACAGGGGTATCACAATAAATGAGCATCTGAGAGTATCGCTGTACACACAAATCTGGAAGTGTGGGCTTTTTGTCAGATTAAAAAAGACAATATGAAAAAAACATAATACTCACTATTTGTATTCAAGGAATTCCTACTCGACTTTAAAACAGCCCTGCCTTTACTGTACTAAGTCAATCTTACACCCTCCTTTCAGATATCCTGTCCACAGCAGGAAATTAGCATGAGATACACAAATCTTTGCACGATAGGGCCCAGCCTTCACTTCGAACAAGGGCCTTCACTCATTGACTCACTAATTATTTTAATGTGATCCCAAGTAGATAAACAAAGATTAATTGACACCAAAATATATAAACAAACGTGCATTTTTTTCCCTATGTGTTTGTGTTGTAGAAGTGCTACTGGCAAAGCTTTAACACTTCAGACTTGGGATTATTGACATAACATACTGTCTGTTTTACAACGGCAGCATGGGCTGTTACCTTTTCTCATCAACCTTTTTTTCCCCGATTCATAAATATGGTTTACGCTCGCATGGGTGTCTCATGACTTTGATGGAAAGCAGTACTGTCAAAACACTCCTTTTCCCTCATTTCTATAAATAGAAAGGATTCATTTAAAAATCTGATTATGGTAAAAAATACAGACTCAACTGCCATAGTCATAGTATAGACTCATGGATAGGAGGAGTTTTATTTTGTTTTATTTCACTTTAGTATGCTTGACATAATGCTATCTGACATTACCATTTTTTATTGGTGTAATGCGTATAAGTGTTATTTATGTCAGCAAAGTACTGCAGCGAAACTGAGTGCAATTTTCATTTGTAGGTATAAGGCAAATTGACTGAGATAGTCAAAGTTGCTGTTAAGTGAAAGGGGATTTATCAAGTCATTGAACTCAAATTTTGTCAGCACCTACTATTAAACCACAGAATGAGCGTTTATTTATTTGCGATCACAACAAGACAAAGTCTTGTGCTCAAACAAACAAAACAACTTTATATATTTATCGCCAGCTGGCCAGAAAAAAAATACACAGCAAAGCCTCATGGAACAGAGCAGCTCCAGTGCCTTTTTTTTAACATTTCCGGATACTTGCTTTGCTACTGGATCATTGCAGAGATCTAAGGGATTTTGTTCTGAGATAATAAGCCTGTGATCAATATTTAAAGAAGACTTTACATAACTGCCATTTTCAGTGATGGCATTTACCACCTCAGTCCATACAACTACCATGAATTCATCCGTTTTCTATATTATTATTAGGTTTAGTAATACAGTATTGTCTGTAGTTGTAACATGAGAATACTGGCCTTTTCACTTTTCATAGGACCAAATACTGCATACACAGAGCCTTCGGTATAATAGATAACCCCTCCCAGCCCTCCCATAAAGTCTAGAAAAAGGTATCGTAGTATACGGGCTAGCTCCACCAAACTGTGTTACAGCTTTTTCCTGCAGGCTGCCAGGCTCCTCAACACCCTGGAATCTACTTGCACCCACTCCAATTCCAGAAACATAGTTTAAATTCCCCAAGTGTGTTGTGTATGTTGTATTATATATTTGCCTTAGCAATTGGCAATATTTGCACTTTGCACTATGTATATCCTATCTACAATGTCTATGTCAGAGTCCTGTCTGTATTTGCACCTTGGACCAGGAGGAATGGTATTTCGTTCCACTGTATACTTGTACCTGTATATGGCTGTAATGACAAATAAAACGTGAACTTGAGCTTGAAACTTGTTTCAGTTGCAGAGGTGTGTGGGTGACCCACTGCCTCCTGTCACTCCCAGGTTAATTATGGAACCTTGATATCAATATCTGTTACACTGACAATTTTAAAGTCATGTGAAGACGGCAAGTTGTGGAAAAATGTGTTTATTTTCTTTTACTGAGGGATGAGATAACTCATCTACCTTTTCCACAACCTTCTTTTTATAATTTCTTCTTGAGTAGAGAATTTCACCTTTCCTTGACTATTTTTTTATATCAATTTGATTTCCACAAACCACAGCACACTCTACTATCATTACTGTCATCAGACACAGACACTACCATTTGCATACCAACTCCTATTGGTTGCTTGACACTTGCAGATAATTTTCTGTCATTTGTAATGTGCCAGTATGACATGACCATCACATGGCTTATCCTGACTGGTTTTATAAATGAGGTGAAAAAGGTGAGGAGCTTTTAACTGAATATTTTGGACATTCCAAATGTTTTTTTCAGGACTAACCCCCTTACCCAGTGCTATACACTGACAACATGTCTTAAGTCAAATGCAACTTCCACTGCTATTCTGTTGTCTTACACTTAACTCAATACAGGTTGGTTTCTAACATGCTCCCTCACTAAAGCTCTTTTAAATTTGTGTTCTACCTGATTAAACCTTAAATATCATCACTCTTTTTTTTTAAAAAAAGAAAAAGTCTATAATCTACTCACTGTAGTATTCCCAACATTTATAGATGGGCTGTTCTAGTAAATTCTAAGAGAAACCCAAAACATTAAATTGCAAGAACAGCATTTAAATAGTTAAGTAGAAGCTGTTAAAATGTTACAACACCATTACCACCATTATTAATGTTGTTAATAATTAGGTAAATATGTGTGTTACTGAAGCTGAACACTGATAATCACTCTGAGTTGCATTACTAATGAACGCTAATCATTCTATATGACTAACCAAGACAATGATTACTTTAAAAACAGATCCACCTACTTTATCATGTCATTAGCTGTGCCTTAATTTTCATTTAATTCTCATGCCAAGGTTCAAGTTTAAATTACCCATGTGGCTATAGATAATACTATAATATAGATATTGTAATACTACAATGACAGCAACTTAAACTGCTACCACGACCACATATTGCCACAACTACTACTGATAAAAAAATTTCAAATCTCAATAAATACATAAGTCATAAAAATATTTACTCAAAACTAATATAAAAATGGGTAAGGAAAAGCTTTTCTTTGATTGGGTCACCTCAGACTCTTCTCTGTTCAAGACTAAATGGTCAGTTTCTCCAGCCTGTCGGTGAAGAATCCTCCTGAGTAGCATCTTTCCTGTAGCATGGTGATCACAATTGTACACAATATTCTAAGTGAGGTCTTACTAATGCATTGTACAAATATAATATACAGTAGTATCCCTTGATTTAAATTAAATACATTTCACTATATATCCTAACAATTTTTTGTCTTTTATATTGTATCCCCAGTAGTCTAGAAGATGTGCAATAAATTATGTATCATGATTATCGCCTAAGTCTGTACCGTGAGTAGCCTCTCTATATAATATATAGATCAAAGCAAGTTCAACTATACTGAACCACTTTAGTCATAGAATCCAAGGTTCAAGGTTAAGAGTTAAGCTAATGTTTTTCTGTGTTTTGGCAGTGGCATCTGTTCATCCTTTGCAAAGAAGTTCCTGACAAGAAAGTCTGAGAAGACACGTGAAGTGGGTAATGTTGTATTCATACTAGATACCCTGAAATCAAGGATCGAACCCAGCTCAGGGAGGGCCGTTTCTCATCTCCCTGAGCTCTCAGTTGCCTAGCTGGTCTACTTTATAGATCTGGACAATTCTGCTGCTTCTAAAAAGGCTCCACGGTGTTTGATAGGCAGCTTTCATGAAGCGTTTTTCAGGACCCTATGCAGACAGCAGAATCCAGAGGGGTATGAGACAAACACGGGGAAAAAGATTGGAAGAACAGGGAGGCGTGTCCGAGATGCGCTGGTGCTCGGGGGGGGGGGGGCATGGCCAAGGCAAACTAGTCTGAAGGGTGTCCGTAAGAAAATTAAGGGAATGCAAATGTCCAGAGCTGGGTGGTCCATCCATGACGGAGACAAGACGTAGTTAAAAGCCGGAGTGGGATCTGGCAAAGGGTCGGGGGAATAAAAAAGGGTAACGGGGCCAGGCGCTCCCAGCCCCGGACCCAGATGGTCAGGACGCCGTTGCGAAGCCTACGCCGTCGAGCCCCGCCTGGATTCGCTGGTAGGCGGGCTTCCAGGCGTCCGTCTCCCAAAGCTGAGCCTGGAATGGTGGGAGCGTCTGGCTTTTAAAGGGGAAGGGCTGAACAGGATCAGGAGCAGGAAAACCAATACAAATGAGAAAGGGCTGGAGCGCCCTTAAGAGGAGGGACTTACGATCGTGACAGCAGCACTGTACAATTGACCATGCCTTAAATGAACTCCACACATAGAGTAAACAAATGCAAAAATAGATTAAGAAAAGTCATGTACTGTATATGTCTTGTTAACAAAATAATAAGTTTAATTGTTTAGCTGATTACTTAAGGCGTAAGGAGCAAGACCAGAAGGAGTAAGACCCTCCAGGAATTTAAATCAGGTTAGCACAGACAAGCTGACATGTGTCCCTCCAATGCTAGGAATGTTCCTCTGTTCAATCCGTGAAGCAGGATCTGCTATGGTCATCCCAAGCTATGTCAGGTGCCCGGGTACCATTAACTATTACAAAAATAGAAAAGCTTTTCCTGATGGAAGTTCTGGGGGTAAGTTAAATATCAATGTAAATGTTAAATGCAATTAAATAATAATAATAATAATAATAATAATAATAATATACTTACAATGTACATCCTCTCAAAGTGCTGTACAATAAATTAATCTTCAAAATAGAAAATGAAACACTATCATTTACTACTAAAAATTAAACAAAAGTATAAAAATGGATATCAATTCATTCAATCCAGTAATTCAAACCAGTAAACCTCTGAAAGTTTTACTTTTGCACTTGCAAACTATCAAGCATGTCCTGTTATGCCTGAAATGTCTACTTAAGAGTGAAACCTGGTATTGCATTCCTAAAATCTATATCTAAATACTATATTCTAAATGTAACTGTGGTATAATTTCATTGTATTAATCTTAGTGTAGAAATTTCCCAATAGTATTAATATCTTGTTACTTGCTGCCTTACAAGGCCATCAAGATTTAATGAAACAACATTTATATTTTTTTGTTTTACTCCATAGGTAAAAAAACATTAACAATATTAAATATACCATTCCACAAAAATCTGAAAGCAATATTACAATAATTCAGAAACTACCCCCTTTACATTACATTAAATATTACAGATCATGTTTTTACACAGTCACCAAAATGCCCACAAAACTCTGTTTTAGGAAAAAACATAATTTTCTTATATTCAATTGCATGTAGGATTACGTAAAGATCAATACACTTTTATACTGACTTCTTATTTTCTGAATTTTTAAAAAATATTTTTATTTATGAAATATTTTTGGTATACACTATCTGGTAATGTGTGTGTATCAATATAACAATATTTTGTTTCCAATTATAATTTTTAAATGATTTCTATACCAAATAAGCACCTTCCATGTCCGTGTAAAATAATTCAGAAATAAAGTATCTTTCATGCATGTTGTTGTGTTTGAGCATGATCGAAATACATTACTTTTCAAAAATGACTGAACAAGGCAGCTAAACATCATATGGGGGACAAACTGGAATGCAATTAATCTGACTGATTTAAAAGCAGGAATTACAGTTGTCCCATTGTCCTTAAAAAAACTGAAGAAATAGCTGAAAAATGGTAGCAGTTTATTAGCAAGTAAAATGCATCACATCAAAGCAGCAGTAACATACAGTAGTAGTTTATCAGTGTATGGACAGTAGGCTTTCTGCCTCAATATATACTTTAAATTTTTATATAGCCAGGAAGGTCTTATAATAATGTACAACATATGTAACCAAGGGTTAGAGCACAGCAGGAGCTACTTTCACAGATAATTTGAAAAGTCATGTCAAGTTCGAAAACAGCAGTAACTCTGTTTGGATTTCAGGGAAAAGATGCACTTGGGTCGAATTGTAATAGTCAGGCCCCAGATTTCTGCTTCATCTCCATACACCTCGGCTTGCTTTCCTATTACTTTACAAAATGAAAATAGAATACTGGATATGAATCAGGAGCAATACTAAAATCCACTAAAGGTGCAAGTCATTTTCACGTTGATTTTAAAATATTCAGTTGCGCGTTTCCATGCAGATGCATTTTACTTCCTGCCATAACTACTGTATGAGGTGCAACAACAGCTCCCCTTGGAAATGAGTTAATTAACATTTGATCATGAAAAGCTCATTTAATGAGACTTTTATTGAAATGTTGTACTTAAAATTGAGAGAGAAAGAGAGAAACCTGTCTTTATATACTGGGGAAAGAGTGAGAAGTGACAACCAAGATCCTAGTATGAAACACAAAAGTTCACTTAGGTGTGTGAGGAACAGTTTCCTAGGCCCTTTCATTCATGGTGTATTAAAATAATTCAGAATGTACGTACATTTATTATAATAATTAATATTAGCCAGTAGTTTAATTTCTATTTTTTTTATTTGAAATAACAAATACTGTATTTTTCAGAACCTCCACTTTGGATCAGAAATTGAGTAACAAATCATCACTACCTGCTGTCAGGCTGAGATTATGCCCAATATACTCAGGAAACAATCGTTGATTGTAAGAGCCATTTGTCATGGTCTTAGAACCACAGAATCTCAAAAAGAGTTATCATTGATTAGAAGACTGATGTAGCTCTCATTGACAAAACCCCAAGCTGGCAGGTGCTTCCAGGTCACAGGAAACAAAGTTTTGTGCACATTAGAAGGCTACCCAGGGTTGTTCATGCATGCTGGACTCTTGCAGAACTCCGCTAACTGTGCATCTCAGACACAGCAGTCTAATGGCATAGTCCAGATTGAGCTAACAACGTCTGGACTACAGGACTCAGCCTGTGCTCCGAAAAACCTCCTTTGCTGGCAGAGCCACTTGAGAGCCTCGACAAAAGGAATTATATGTGCTAAAGCTGACCTACGTATCCAGAACACTGTAATTTTTTATATTACCCAAACCATTAAATGTAAGGCAGTTTTGATATAAAGTAAGCATAGAAAAGGTTTCAGTGTTTTAGGAATTCTGATTTTACACCGCAAGGGAAACCATTAAAAATTAAAATTAAAATTAAAGTAAATTAAAAATAATCCAGATCATCAAAACTGTACCTCTTTCATTTCTGCAAAATCAATGCATGCGTATTGGGCTGAAAATCTATGTTTTATTTCTTTGTGAATTGGTACGAGGTGCATTTGCCATTTCACAGGAAGATTTTGCAAACCAGTGGTTTTAAGAGCTCTTGAGTGGAAGTCAATGGAAAGCTCAGTTTAGTGATGATGTAATACAGTAAGTACAGCACCACAGGGATCTTTATTAGGACCATTGCTCTTCCTAATTTCACTTGATGACCTAGATTCTGATATAGTTTTTAAGATTATCAGGCTTACTGGTGTGATACTGGAGTAGGTGGATTAGCTAATGATGTGCAGTAGCTGTAAAGGAAATTCAAAAAGATTAAGATAAAATCAAGACCGTACAAAAACCTTGTAAATTACATGTAATATATAAATGTAGAGGGTTTTAAATTGTCAAAAACATAAACTACAGATATAACATGATGTTGATGTCAATGCTCTAAACTTGCTTAATTCGTCCTGCCAAACATAGAAATACATTCTGGAGTTCAAAGAGCCTGATTCAAATATTTTAAACACTGACAACCCAATGGGTTTCTTCTGAATAAAATCAGATACTAATAGAAACTAAGAAGTACATTTAAAAGTTAGAATAAGTGGTACTGTACTTGTTTTTATAAAGGGTTGTGGGAGTCTGGAACAAGCTACCCACACTGTCAAAGCCGACACCCTGGTTTCTTTCAAGAAACAACTTAATGAGATACTTGAATCAATTAGTCATTAGCAACTAAATACTGTAAGCTAGATAAACTGAAGAGGATACTCTTGCTTGTAACCTGTATATTCTTATATTTTTATATGTTTGCTTTTTTTTAAAAAAAAGAACTTTATTTATAGAATTAAAAGTATGGTTTAAGCAACAGTTGTTCTAAAACATGACAGATGAGTGCTACATTTTTAGTGTGACTAAAACCCCCCAAAAAAACAGACTCTTATTCTTCAAAGCTACATTCATAACTATGTAATGCTATGAACAGTGATTAAGGCATATTTCCGGCAATATTTCCCTTTACATCATGTTACAAGAACACCAAGCATTCCATGTGATATTGGAATAACTGTTAATCAGTGTAGCTTTTCCCACTCACTGCACAATTTAAATGCAGTTGTGAAAATTGATGATGATCATTTGTGAAAATTTGCTGTTGTACTGCGGGGGAACTGAATGGGCTGCCTTTTCACTTCTCTCCTCTTTCATAGTGTTCTTCAATGTTTAAATCAACCTGCTTAAACAGAACAGCACACCATCACAAACTCACTTGCATAAAAACCTGTAGTACTCTACAAAGCACTGTGTGTTACTGTTCAAGCTTATTTGACAGTCATCCTCAAAAGCCACAAAATGACTGAAGGGATGCTTTACAACAGGCCTAAAGTGCATGAATATCAGATGACGTACTGTATATTACACAAGAAAACAGCAGCTCAAGTTTCAGAATGACTATATATTTCTCAGCCTTCAGTTTTGCAATATATAAAATCACTCATAACCTTTTGCTGTTTCTGTATTACTAGCTTATGACGTGTTTCAAGCTGTCTATTTTCCTCTATAAACAGTAAATAATATAACATATCAAGATGGGTGAGCAGATGTTAGTTGACAAGCTGAGCTGCCCAGAATCATAAATGATCCTTTGCTGCAAAGTATTGTCTTGAAAAAAACTTTATATGATCTAGAAATGTATTCCTTACCGCTTTCTGTTATGATAGTGTTCATTGATCATAAACTATTTTAAGAGAATGTTTTAATAGCGATTCTTAAAAAAAGCTTTTTTTTTTTCTCTGAGGTCTTCCTAGGGAAATTGTTTAAGGGGGCTGGGGTGGTGTCAGAGGGGTCTGAACTGAGAGTTTATGCCTACAAAATTGTTCAAATATACTGTATAGAGACAAACAGGTATATTTTACAATAGGTAAACAGGTAGTTAATAAAGTCAGATGAAGATTTTTTTGTAACTGATTAAATCTGAACACAAACTAAACTACTTGACAGACAAAAAATAGTTTGAGAGAACATGAAACATGCACACACAATGAAAACAAACACTATCACTATCAAAGGTAAAATTAAAAAATATTAGCAAATATATGGTACTCTGAAGACCAGCAAGGCCAACATCAACTTTTGAGTCCTGAACTCAAAGAAAAATCATGATAACAAGTGCAAATATTTTCAGTCTCACCAAACCAAGTCTTATTTAAAATTTAAACAACTTAAAACATGCACTTAATTAAAAGGCTTCTGTTAAAAAGACATTAAAGATGAGAGACAAAAACCTTACATTTTCACCATTAATATGCAGAGCAAGTTGCAAGACACAAAAAATGACATTTAGATACCTTTTTTGAGCACCGCACGTATTTAGAATTACACACATTTCACACTGAATATTGTATAACACATAGATTGAATGTGATACAGCAAATCATAAGGAAAAAAAAATCTGCAAAAGTTAATTGATATAGAACAGGTTTCACCTCTACATTCAATAAAAAATTAATTAAATCAAAATTCTCTGCTGAAGAATTTCATGTAATATAATTCCTGTAAAGAAGGTAAAACCGTTTTTTGGATTTCCTTTCTGATCAGATATGAAATATTCAGAAAAGCCGCTGCTGTAATTTGATAAAAGCCTGATATCCCCAAATGGAAATGAAAGTCAGCACTTTCATATTTCTGTCTATAAAAGATCCTCAGTAAACTGATTTAAAAAATGAAAATCGTAGGCATATAGGTGGAAGTAATAAAGCAAGTTTAAATATGCGCTGACCTTTGAAATGAACTGCAATCCATGCTGCTTGGCCAAGGCTCTGGCTGCTGGGCTGCCTCCTTCCATTTCTACAGCGTAGAAGATGTGGGACTTGATGCTGTTCTGCCCTCTGGTGGCGACAGTCTGCCACTGCTGCGTGTGGTACATCAGGAGCAGCAGAGCCACCCACCCCTCCATTGCTGCAGCAGAGAGAAGCACAGGGGCAGAGAAGAGTGAGTCCTTCTACAGCTGCACACAACTACATCCTCTCTTAATGGCTCTATTTACACACCCAGTGTGACTTACTACATTTATTCTGCTTTACAACATGTGTATACAGTATAATACAACAAAAAGTATTTTGCTGAAGCTTTGACGAAGCTTTAAACACAATGTATTCACTTTCAGCTTGGGATAATAAAATAGTTTATACATCTGAGTGATGACACGGGTTGAAGTTTGCATTAGGGTGAACTGTATTACTGTTGGCAGCTCCTCTTGAACAACTTTCAACAAATCTTGTTGCACTAAATATCTAACTTATATGAATAAAAATTACACATATCCATGGAGACATACTGTAGATATTCTAGTGTTAGCCTCCATTTACATCCCATATTCAGGAAAATTAATTTCCAGATGATTTTACTTTCTCTGTAAAAAATGATATAAAGAAACACAATACCCTTTAATACACATTTTAATTTAAAAATATTAACACAAAACTAATCACTTTGCAAATATAAGGAGAAACAGTTCATTAATAATGTCCTCTCTAGCTATGGCACTAGATTTTGACCCTTCAAAATGACCTTACTAGGTTCCTCTGTGACCGCAAGCAATGGTATTAGTGATCTAGTACTGTATAGTGCAAACATAAGAATCCTGTTTCTTATATTAAAAAATTCCAATATTCACTATGTTTCATTGAAGCAATGAAAATTAATTTTCAATATCAAGTTTTCACAATGTAACTTGGGGAGCTGCGCCAAGGTGCAGGATGAACAGGAACAAGGAGTTTTATTCCACTCTGTTCTTTCTGAACATGTCTTTAATTTACTACTCAAGACTGAACCTTTCTGTGTATTACAAATCCACAGATTCACACAATTATCTCCTTTACATTTCCTTCCTTCCCAAAACTGTTAAAGTGCTCTTCCTTTTTCACAGTTCTCAGTCATGCAGCAATGAGACCACCTTCGAAAGCAAAGCCTTTCCTTTACAAAGATATATCTTCACCCAGAATCTTATTCCTTTGGTCCTACCCTTCCCTTCTCACACCCCATCTATTATCAAGGCCGACAAATAAACCATCTTTATTTTAGAAGCTTACAGTAAAAGCTGTTTTCCACGCCCATGATCTCCTTTTACCTCTAAACACCTAGTCTATGCAACCTGCTGAATCCTCTTCCCAAAACAATCTGCAGCCTCCATCCTGACCAGGCACTTTCTGCTGCAACAGAAGGAGCTTTATGGCCTGCAGATACTGTACATATCCAGCAGCATGTGTATACCTGGTCACTCTGGCTCCCACTGGAGCTTCATCCAGAGGAAAGTACATTTCTCTAGTAGCCACATCTCTTGCTCTGTCATTTACATGGAAGAAATGGGAAAAAGACTGGACAGCTGTTTCAGGGAGCATGTCAAAAACAAAGATCCCTCCAGGCTGGCAATCCACCATTTTACCTCCACCAATCAGTCATGATTACATGGACTTTAGCTGCGGGTATTTCAAGGCTAAAGTAAAATGGACCTGGGACAATAATGAGAAATGCACTGAATGTGTATTTCCATCCTGCATCAGGTTCTTTATTAAATAGTGTAAGCATATAAGAGGCAGAGGAGTGATTCTCGTACCAGAAACATTCAAGATTTAAAAATCTCCAGGACCCCATGGCACCCTCCCAGTTGTACTCAAGGAAACATAAGATGCTATTCAGAAGCCATTGAGGCAACTCTTTCAACCGTCACACTAAAAAGAGGTACCTGTAGCACACATGGAGCAAAGAATTGCTTATGGTGTACCCTTCTACAAGAAGGGTGACAAAACCAAACATTATAGGCCGATATTTATTACATGTAAGATGAGGCAAACAAAAATTAGAACTAGACTAGAAATCAGCTACATGGAGATAAGATCCTAGGAAACAGTCAACATGGATTTAGCAAAGGTACTGTAGGTCTGGCCTTACAACTTATGTATTTTTTTAACAAGCTACAACGATAAGGGACACAAAGTATATGATATGGTGTATTAAGATTTCCAGAAGGTTTATTTATAGTTCCTCATAATAATTTCTCAGGTTACAGGTAGTAGGCATTCAGTGAAATGTGTGTGTGCATGAGCAATTAAGAACTGGTTTCTAAACAGAAAACAGAGTACATACTGTATAAGAGGTGAATACTCAAACTGGGGTCATGTAATTAGTGATGTACTGTTATTAGTTGAGTATCACAGGGTCTATACTAGATACACTGCAGTTCTTTATTTATATAAATGGTCTAGATTCTATTATAATTACCTGTAATAAATAAGTCAGGTTTGTTGATGATATATTAGGATTCATGACTGAGAAAACACCTGGCAGGGGATGTGTAATGTAAAAGGCAGATGAAATTTAAAGTGCAGTGTTTTGCATGTAGGGAACAAAACATAAACAATCAATACACAATGAGAAGAACTGAGATAGAAAGGTTACTGATAAAGGACTTTGGTGATATGTTGAAACATACATCTTGTATACGATGTAAGAAAGCAATTAAAAAGGCAAACAATATTACAGTATATTAAGATATATAGTTATTTATAAAGCATAGAAGTTAAATCAAAGGACATTATCTTACAATTGTAGAATGTATAAATAAGGCCACTTTTAGATTATTATGCAAAATTCCCGTCACCATGTAATAAAAACCATTTAGCTGCTCTAGAATCAGTCCAACCAGTTATTCACCAGGGATTGAGAGCATGTCCCACACTGACAGGCTGAAGTAAATTAACCTCTTCAGTCTTGAACAGAGAACATTATGAGGGCACCTAATACAAGTATTCAGAACCCTTAAAATTATTGACAAAGTTGACAAAGCAGACTTTTTCGAAATGAACAATAAAACCTTAACCAGAGGACAAATGTGGAGATTATATAGAAGCGTATTTACAGCAAAACCAAAACGAGTAGTTATTTCTCTACCCAAAGGCTTGTGGGAGTATGTTACAACCTGCTGTAACTGGCTTGTTTTGAGAAATAGCCGGATGAGATCCTGAGATGAATTAGCTACTCACTGATAAATGGGCTGGATGGGGGAAATGGCCTCCACTTGTTTGTCATTTTTTTTTAATATTCTTACTAAAATACACTTCATGAAATCAAGACAAGACTTGATGACATAATTGTGAAATTAATATCTGAAATTGAAATAAAAACTCTAATTTCTCACATAAAGTAAACAAATTGACTTGTGACATAAGGATAAATGCACATTATATGGTGACAACCAGTTTGAAGTTCTGTGGATAGACATAATTGTGTATAATAGGAAAAGCACTGACTTATGATAGTGTTACTACTGACACCACTGTTGTGGTGTACTAAAACATTTTCTTCTCTATAGATTGAGCAAAGCCATATGTTTTACACCGATGAAGTTTCAGCTTTGATATCTGCTGTTTATTTTGTCATACATGCTCTTAAATGCTGTAAGAGGGGGAGGAGAGGTGATGTATACACGATTTCTCATTCTAACACATTTTCACAGTAATGAACAAAATGCAAAATGTATTTTTTGCTGTAATGAGATTCTACTGTACAACACAGTTGATGTGTTTCAGCGGAACACCAAACAGTTGTTGGTGTCTTGTTTCAAAACTGCATATGGTATGGGGTGGCATTTTGACTATTCAATAACATATATACTGAGAGGCATTAAAAACATAAAACAACTATAAGATCCAAAAGCAACTGTTGCTTTTTTGATGCCTCTCTGTAAATGTACAATATATGAATTTACTTAAACCATGCAAGACAAATGTACAGTATTTACTATAAACATTATATAATAGAAAATATGTTTTAAATCAAGATTTGACAACATATATTTAAAGTATATTCTACAGACTAATTGCATAGCTGAACACAGCTCTTAGCTCATCACCCATCACACACACTTAGTTGTCTTGTTGAGTCCATTTGTTAATACACATCTGACAATGGTTAGCAGACGACAGTGAACTAAGATTAAACCTTGAAAGTGGTCTTTTTAGACCTACCAACTATATTAATAGAAATCAATAATATTATTATTTCATTGTTATTGTGTGATTTTTAAAGTTGGTGTCAGATTAAGAATGTACATCTAGTTGGGTTATGTATAATGTTTATTTTGTCATACATGCTCTTATGCTCTAATATTGACAAAGTACTGTAAGTTTCCTACAAATTTTGGTCTATAATTTTATATTTTTTAACATTAAAATGATAGTACGAGTAACTTCTGTTTAAAATCTGTATTAAGGCTAAATATTATTTTAAATGACAATTACTGTCTACACTGGGCATCAAAACAAGAACCATTTATAAATACAACCAGTTTGCAAACTATTATCACAAAAACGACAAATATCTTTTTTGCATCAGGTTAACTGGCATTCTATTAAAAAGACAGGTAAATTTATTATGCTAATTAACATTCATCATCAACACCAGTTATACCATGAAAGTCACAGGCTAGTAGCCTAATGCACACGTGTGGCCACTGTTGGAAGCAATACAAGCTGTATATTCATGATGCATTCTTTGCACCAGGTTGCAAATTACGTCTTGTGAGACTGTACTTGATCCCTCTTGGAGATTCTGGTTAGACTAGTTCCTGTTCACTGGTATTTGAACCCTAGAAGCCATACAGTATGTTATCCCAGTTTATCCCAACGTGTACAGTTGTGCTCATATCTGGTGAGTCCACTGCATAATTGTCACGTTATCATCTCCCAATAAGGCTGTTGTTATATGAGCAGCTAAGTAAGGTGTTTTCCAGCCAGAATGTTGGCACATCAGGATGAGCCCACAGGAAGGGCAAGTGACATCCCAGGATTTGTTCAATGCAGCACCTGGCAGTGAGGTGGCCACTAATCCCTCCAAGTGGAGTTCTATTGCAACAAGACAGCCCTACTGAGGCCATCACACTTTGCCCCATGCATTGAGGTGTTTGTTGTACATGATAATTGCAGTACTTTGCTGCTCATCTGTGATGATGTCCATCAGGGCGTACAGACCAGATTCATTCCTAAAGAGGACTTTGCTCTGGTGATTTTTTCATTACTTAAAAGTACATCATGGTGTACATCAATGTGATCAATTAATCACAATGATGCCAAATATATTTAATCCATATACAAAATCTGTATATTTTATTTCTCTAAAAAAGAGTGACAAATTAATATTGATGCTCAATATATATTAGATGTTTTAATTTCATCATCCAAAAATGTTCTGAGACACTATTTCATCCTTTAGTGTTCGTCTTGGGATGCAATACTGATAAAAATAATCTATAATCTATCACAATATTCCTATTTGTTTCTTAACCTTTCTTTCTAATCCATTTTAACATATGTTTGCAATTCATTGTATTCCATTTCTGTAACTGGAGGCAGTTATGTTTGATGCCTTAATTCATAGCTAAAGAACACGTGGCTCAGTCCACTACTGGTGGATCTTCCTAATTCCTTCATTCTTATTTTAATTAAATAAGATTGGTCTGTCCAATGGGAATACTCAGAAGAGCAGGGCATCCAGATTATTAATGTCACATTGAAGTATGAGGATATGTGTTGTCCTGCTGGCATGTTGTCAGGATGAACTCACAGGAAACAGGGGATCCAAGCACTTGTTCAATGGAACACTGTACATATTCCACTAGTTTTCTTTTCAGGCTTTTACACCTGGACCTACCTATTGATTAATCTGTTGTAGAGTACCAGGGTGGTTTACTCAAAATATCTACAAAGAAGACTTGGCACTACTACTGGCAAATCCACTTGAGGTATAGCGCAACATACTGAGGGCAGGAAGTTACTGTGCTTTTGATAACAGGTGGTTACAAAACTGGTTTATTTCCACATATTTCTTTCTTGTAAACAGGTTTGAAATTCAACAAGTTTTTTCACCTCATCACCTGTGTGCGGTCAACATCCTTCACTAATGGGATCAAAGTAAAAACATTTACTTGAAATTCAAAGTCCATGTACTTTTTTCCATTTTTATTTAGGGTGATTCATTTCTTCTGTTGATCAGTTTAAATTGATATTGGTTGCAGTAAATGAGGACAGCTGAGTTTCAGTTGGGATTAATTGATTTGCACTTCTTAGCTCGATTGCCTTACTCGGAATGTTTGGAATAAAGGATATGGTGTTGCTGTCTTTATGTTAGATGTGAAAGTCACTGGTAAAACATTAAATATATAACAGGAATGGGCCATGGCACAAAGGAACGAACATAAAGAAACAAGGTCAGGAACTTTGGTGAGGGAGGTGGAGTTCTGTGGATAAGAAATTAAACCAAACCAAAACTAACCTAGCTAAAAAGTCCCCCCCCCCCCTTAATTAAACTGATGGAGCAATTTCTCACTTCTACCCTTCTACCCTTCTTGGTAAAGCCAATGGGAAATTTGTCCAGGATGCCGGGGTTACACCCCTACTCTTTTCGAGAAATGCCCTGGAATTTTTCATGTCCACAGAGAGTCAGGATCTCGGTTTTACGTCTCATCTGAAGGACGGTGCCTTTTCAAAGTTTAGTGTCCCCGTCACTGTACTGGGGCATTAGGACCCACACAGACCACAGGGTGAGCGCCCCTTGCTGGCCCCACTAACACCTCTTCCAGCAGCAACCTTAGTTTTTCGCAGGAGGTCTCCCATCCAGGTACTGACCAGGCTCACACCTGCTGAGCTTCAGTGGGTTGATTTAGATGCACTTCTTCTTAGCTTCCATTTGCAATTTGTGTTTCAGAATCACTGTTGATTCTGAAAAGGCCTACTGGGTTGACTTTGATTAAGCTGTCTCCCTCTAGTCTTCTGTGTTGTATAAAGACTTAAAAGACTTTAATAAAATAAGTTATTTTAGCCTGCCAGAGTAGAACAGGAATATAGATTTCCTTAGCAGATGCCCTTATTCAGAGCAAATTCCAATCCAAGAAATCTACATTAAGTGCAAGTGCCACAGACTGGAAAAAAGTGAAAAGAGTTGGGGATAGGGCATGAGCTTGGGGGCTATATTGAGTTTACGTATGCAGTACTGTTGTTTGGGTTGGTGTGTGGTCTTGCTGCTTTGTTCTTTGTTTCCCCTCAAAGGACTTCCTAGAGCAAACAGTGGGGCAGGTATCAATCAACCAAGACTACTGACAAACTTTTTTGGGTAGACACCCATCAATTACCACACAGCTCAGAGGAGACGTGGGATTGCAGGACAGGTTTAACTAGGCTTGAGACTGGGAGGGGGCTCTATAACAGGGGGAACAAATGGACAATGCATCATTATACCTGGCACACCACTGGACACAGCAGAGGACTTGGACATCAGAGGGGGACTCTATTGAGAGCAACAGAAAATGTAAATTTCAATAAAAATAAATTAAGAAAATTATAACATGGCTGCAAACAAACTGGAAGTGCAACATGATATAACAAACGTGCTGCACAAACAAAACAAAACAGTGAGAACTAAAGCAGTGCACAGATTGCTGGATAAAATGAATCCACCTTGCAGGTGTGCATTCCACGCTTCCATCAAATAAGTGCATTAAGTTGCATTACTAGTTTGCATTATACAGTGCAAAACAGAGTTACTGAAGATCGTAGTTGAGAGCTGTGTCTAGAGCAAGTGTTGAAAGATGGTTTAGGGGCTGAAGATTTCTGATTGTAGTTTGTTCCACCATTCAGAAGCAAGAGAGGAGAATATATGGGGAATGGAAGAGAGGAACACTGATTCTTCTTTGGATCATTCAATCTTTCTGCCATCAAAGATTTGTAGTTAAGCACTGTATAACTAAGAATAAATAACACAAGAGAGTTGCACGAGAGCAAACAAATAAATCACATTGGCATCCACCATAAGAGGCTGTATAAATGCAACAATACTAGCCAAGATTCAAAGTATCTTTTAAAAGATACTTTTTAGAAAAAAATAAAACTACTGCTACCACTACTCTACCAAATGTATAATCAATAATCTACCATGAGTACTACTAACTACAGATAGGTAATTTCCATATAAATATATGTCCATATAAATTATTTCCATATGTGAGCCAGATTAGCTCATCCAGCTGGAGTTTATCCTAGTTTCTGTGGTGCTAGGTAGATGAGAGAGCATGTGACTGTGCCCCATAGAGGGAATGCCTGTCCATTACAGAGATTACCCCAGCAATGCTGGTTCCTACTTATACAGTTGGGTGGAGCAATGGAGGTAAAATACCACTCAATATACAACAGCAGTGTATGCAGGAGGGACATCAATCTTGAACCCATCAGTTATGAAACATGAGACAATTTCAGGCAATTTCTCAAATTCATTTTGCATTCAACAAAAAAAAAACAACAGTTTTTCTTTTTATGAAGTACTAGACATGCCTTCATAACTCAAAACATAACTTATAACTTTACAGTGAATTTCTACTTTTCAGTCCTTGACACTGCTGTTCACATTGTTGGCGAAAGATTTAAACAGATGCAGTGGTTAGTTTTAGTCTGTGACTTTCTATAGGATATACATAGCTTGCAAAAGAAAACGGCAAAACAGATAAGGATTTTTTCTTAAAAAAACTGGAGTTGGCGTTGACTTATTAAAATTCAGAAGAGTTTGATGCTACAGATTTGTGTAGTGAGCTTCAGGCATTTTCAAGACGATTTAAGGAACATCCCACTTCAGAAGAAGTAACTGAAGTGTGAGAAAATAGCCCTACCAGTTTCTGCAGCTAGTGGGGAGAATGGCTTTTCAAAGTTAAAACTGATAAAAAAAAAAAACACATCTGCGTTCAACAATGGTGCAAGAGAGACATGATGGACTTGCCACTATGTCACTAGAACATAAAATCGCTGTGAAACTATCGGTACCATTTAAATTATTGAATGTGCTACACTCGACTTTAACAGCAAAACATACGATCACATATGATTCTAAAGCCATAGGCCAGGCTTCCAGAAGCTCTGGACTTCCACTTTATCGGACATCCCTTCCCCCTACAAGTGTGTTATAACAAGGGGTTTACTGTACTGTTTATGAGAAAATGATGTGCTGATAGAGGCAATAAGTGAATTCCTTGGGGAAGATGATGATGACGATGAAACGAAAGTACATTACTGTATCACTGCTGCTCGTCTTCCTTCATTTACGTTTTGGCATGTACTGAAGGATTCAACAGTAAAATGGCAACAAAAGCGGGCGGAGGGCTGTGCGCAACTACAGCGATGCCGGGTGAAAGAAAGAACCGAGAAGAGATGCCATGGTCAGAGCAAAGGAAAATGCGCGCGCGCGCGTTCTGAATTGAGCCTCGGAGAAAACGTGAGAAGCTTCATCGTCTTCACACCAGCCCTGTCATGACACTGCGCTGGGTACATGATACCGTGGATGAGCCGTAAAGGCTGTACAATACCGCGTCTTTCAGTTGCACTGAAAAATAAATGGGTGCAAAGTGTAAAACCTACCTTGGGACTTACAGCCATTTGCGTCTTGGACCTGTTTACAGCATACGATGCAGATGGTTTCAGATGGTCTGTACAGTACAACCAGTTAATGCGATTTTCAGCTTTCCAGAATAAAATACAGTACACAGTAGATGCACAGGAATGCAAGGCTTTGTGTAGTCTTTACGCCCTTTAGTTCAGGCGCCAATCATGGAAGGGGAACAGGATAAACTCTAAAGAACAGACACTCCTTTAGTTCTTAGAATTTTGTTTTCCCTTATTTTATGCACTAAACCAGTTTTATTTAATGACTCTAAAATTAATGAAACAGAAATGGCTGAAGGCTCTGATACAAGTATCTCAGTGGAAAAAGGGAGATTATAATATAAGTATTAATGAATTCAACTATTACATATACATTCATTTTAATTAACTGCACAGTTATCCTTATTGATTTTCCAGTCCAGAAAAATATTTTAGGCACTAGTATTTGTGAAACGGTAATGTGACTTCAAGTCCACTACTATTTTTAATTGTAAACATAATAAGTGGAAAAATACATATAATTATTTATTTATGCATTATAAATAAGCAATTTGAAGAAAGATGTAGCATTTACAACATTTGCATCTTGAATAAATGTCACATAGTGTGTCTGGACAAAAAAAGAATATACATGAAGTTTAAATAAATAAACCTTTAATATACTGGACATAGTGTATATAAAAAAATTAAAATTGTCATTTATTTTTACCTTCCGTGTTCTTATATTACCTCCAAAACACCTTCTGAAAGGATTTTTCTAAGACTTTTGACAACTTTAAATGTCTTATTTTTACACTAGAAAATGGCATTTGCCGTACGTATCAAAAAATATATCAGTATGTGTAAACAAACCAGGGGTTATTAATTTGTTAATAATAATTAATGTGGGAGTTAGTAATGAGGCCTTTATCAATCTTACAAAAGAAAATCTCCACATAGATTATACAGTTTTCTATGAATGAGATGTTTGCTTTATAGAAATATCTAAATGTCATCAACGATATTGTATTCACACTACCAGCAGCTCATTAAGAAACAAAATGCTGTTTTATAGGCAATTAGAGTTGATTACATTGGTAATTCTCTACATTGGTAAATGCATACACTGTAAGTACTATTGAGAAATATTACTATAATTTGTTGTTGAAAAGTTACTTCGTAGCAAAGTAAGGTGTCCCTATGGCAATGTAAAGTATTCAATGTCTTTTTCTGTAAACTGTTATTAAATAAGCGTTCCCATGGGGACGATTTTTCTTTGATCTTTGGTCAAGTGAGTGATAACTTTGGCAGAGTCAAAAAGACAGTGATTACAATTGCACAGCATTCAGACTATTTAACAGGTATTCTAATTCTAGAGTAGCTTCCTACTGTGAGCAGAAAAAGAGAGATTGTATCTGACTGAGCCATCTGGGTCTCTGGAGACAAAATTGTGTTATCATGACACTTCTTAAACATCATCTTAAACATCCTCCATTTCAGCAGTAATGGAAACAAATATTAAGGCATTAGTTATGTGCCGAAGTTGTTAAAGATCTCCTGGAGACGTGCTATGACTGATCCTGTTGTGGTCTATGGCCGCATAATAAAATTAAGTGCATTTATTGATCAAATGAATGTTGTCGTTATTTTTACAATCCCCGACAAGTGTTGCTTTGCTGTGAACATGATACAGACCAAAACATCCATCCATCGATTTTCGAACCACTTCTTCCAATTCATGGTCGGGGGGGGCCGAACCCTGGATGGGAGCCCCAGTCTATCACATGGCACACACACTCACACCAGGGCCACTTTTCCCAGAAGCCAATTAACCTGCCTGTACTGTATGTATTCTGGCCTGTGTGAGAAAACAGGAGCAGCCAGAGGAACGTTACACGAACACTGAGAGAACATACAAACTCCACGCAGGCAGCACCCCAGGAATTGAACCCTGTTCTCGAGAGCCATGAGGCAGCAATGCTAACCACTGTGCCACCAAGCCAGAGGTAAAAAAATATATATTATCAAAGAATGACATCTGAAAATGTCCTTAAGGTTACAGGTTACCACTGGTTTTCAATCCAGGCCAAGGAGGACTCAGGTGTCCCGAATCTTCTATTTGAGCCCTTTCTTAAAATTTGCTTTTCATTAAAAAAAAAATTATACAAGACTTGTAATTGTTTTGAACCCTCTGCTAATTAGTGAGTTTCCAGACTGGAATGGTATGCATGCCGAAATACATCCAGCTGGACATAAGCAGAAGGAAAAACATTAAATCACACTCAGAGCTGCCCTGATACAGTGTCATTCGTACCTGTGTCTGCTCACCATCAACTGATCACCTGTTAAGAACTGTTTAGTTAGAAATAAAGGTGAAATGCTTAATTAGCAAGGTGATGAGAGACTCCATTACACTCTGTATGCTTAAAGTCTTGGAAGAAATGCTGTCCATGTGGAGTGTTTTTGAAACCAAGAGCTGAGTGTTTAGCAAAAGTCTAAACTAAGAAGTGGATCATTTACGGGCCCCAGTTAGCATTGTGATTAAGGGCCCATTTGGAAGAAAAAACCGTAGCCACAGAGGTACAGTACACCTGAGTAGGATTGTGAACCAATATGACATTTGTATTTTCTTGTCTTACACGGAATTCCAGAACATTAAGATTTGCCTTAGATTTTCCAAAGACTTACAGTGTATTGATAATGTGCTGTACAGATGATACTGTATAAGTCTGAAACCATTTCATTTTATATCCAACATTTCACTAAATGTTCATACTGTATGCCTTGTCTCGCATAACAATTTGTTGAAAGTTACATAAAATTATATAGAATATAAAATTTCTAATGCATATCTAGTGTTCGGTTTTGTGGAAAAAAAGTGGAAAATTTAAGATCAGTTCAAATACAGTACATACGAAGATGTCAAAGTACACAATAGCTTCATAGAACACAAAGGCGATCTTTAGTGAATGTCATTTCTAGAGTGTTTATTGACTTTAATTTCCATAAACTCGCATAGATTGTAAACTTGTGGTATTCTGTGAGTAACAAACTTACAGTTAAGGGTCTAATCCTATTGCCAAAAATTCAAGGGTTAGAAGAAGTTAACACAACTACTGTACCTGCATAGACCTTGTGCAAAAACACAAGTCCACACCCTGGATTTTTAATGAAAGGGAAATGACCTTTAAATTAATAAATTCTTGAAGTTATTCAAACACAGATAAAACACAACCTTATTTAATTTGAATAAGGTACAAATTAAATACCTTTTGAAGTCACCTCAGGATCGTTTTCAAATGTATATACTCCACGTAGAGGTCCCAGAGTTCTTTAACACCATACTACAGTTTGTTGAGTGTAATTTTTAAGTTACATGCCCTCTCTATAGTTTCCAGCGCAGTTAATCTACTTTCAGTATGCAAATAAAGTGACTGTGTCTAACAAACGTTGTATTCACATCAATCAGCATGCAAAGCAAGGTCTTCAGCTTCCCTTTTGCTGTCAGTTCTCTTCCATGTAATTAGTTGAACAAGCGTTTGGAAAAACTATGGTACTGTAGATACCAATCAAAACAGATAGACTGATAATTCAGTTTCTTTTGACATTTTAGGCAAATTCTAGAAATACAAAATGCTTTGAATTTATTCCTCCACCTATGGCAAATGAATCATGAACAACAATTATTTTTCTTCTTCTCATTATCATTATTATTAAAGTAAATTAATATTAGGCTTCTGAAAGACTCCGATTTCATCAATACACTTTTACTGACATAACACAATGTATCTTTAATTCATACGAACATAAGAAGAGCTACAAACATAAAGAGTGAATAGCTAATTGATCTGAGGTTCTCATCCAATTGTTTCTTGAAAGAAACAAGGCTTCAACATGGCCTGACAGCTTGTTCCATACTCCCACAACCTTTTGAGTAAAGCTTCTCCTCTTCTTGTATTTAAATGCACTTTCATGTAGTTTCCCACATAGTTAATTCATGAGGTTAAGTTATATGTTAAAACATTTTTTGCAATTTTTTTTTACTTCCTTCATCCAGTGTTGCAAAGTCTAAACTGCAATAATAATTCCATCCTGAAAAATATTTTAACAGAGGTTAATTCAGTTGGCTTTGAGTCTCCTTTTGAACGAAAGAGAAATGGTTAAAAGAATTCAACAAAATAAATGGATCAGCATCTGGGGTGACACATTTTTGACATTTATTGTCCTTGTGTGCAAAGCAGCTTGTGTGCAAAGAAAAGGCAGAAAAGCTGCACATCCTATCTTTATGTTGCAACATTAGTTTCTACTGTAACACACTCATGAAAGTCACTTGGGTGGTCTTTTGGATCAGAGGCTATCAAAGACTATGAAAACTGTTACTAAAGACACATAAACAAAGTAAAGAACTGGAGCAACAACATTTCCACAATTCCCCGAATACTTGTGAACACTTCATGTCTGTTTAATTACAGGCCAACTTTACTACATGGCACAATGAAATACCTGGTTGTTAATATGTCTAGTTAAATAAAGATGAATGCTGAAGTTATTCAGTAACAGAAATATGTTATTGTTTAGTAATACTGTACATTGGTGTTGGCATGGCAGGTAGCACTACTGCCTACTGTCTCACAGCTCCAGGGTTTCTAGCTCAATTCTGGCTTGGGATGCCTGTCTGTGTGGAGCTTGCATGGTTGCCCTGTATTTGTGTGGGTTTTCACAGAGGGTGTTTGTTCCCAGCACAGCCAGTGCAGGCTGTAGAGAAACCAAAAGAGCACAATAAGATGAATGATCTTGAATTTTTCTAATTCTTTATGAAGAACTCCACATGTTCCAGAAATACTACCTCCTTCCTGAAACTGCATGTATAGTACTCTATTGACTTCTCAATAGACGTTGCCACTGCAGACTATTTGAACTCACATTTGTACAAAGATGGAAGACTCCCATGGCTTTCACTGGTAAAATATGGTTCTGTCTGAACATAAATAGCTTCCTCTACAAATGAAACTTGGCTCCCCTAGCTTATTATGTACAGTTTAAAACCCTATTACCTGACAGTAGAGACTCTGGGTTAAACTGAAAATAGCTATTGTTCAGCACTGATAGAAATATCAGTGATTCATCTTTGTGTATTAATGCCAAGAGTGAGTTTATGACCATTAAACTATTCTTTTAGATTCTAATTTTAAGTCCTTTAACAGGAGTTGCGGCAGACATGAGAACTGCCTCAGAATCAGAATGTTGCGATTTCATATAGTTTGCCATCCATTAACATGTGATATTGAACTTCACCACTTTTTCATAGAAACTCAAAAGTGGCCCCAAACTTGTACATTGGAAAACACTTGTGCACACCTATATTTTAGTAGACATGTGTATAACAATGTATCCAAAGTATAAAGTCTGAAGAAATAAATTATAAAATACACTTCAAATAAAAAAACTCAGTCAAGACAAATAGTTTTTTCTATTTAAAAGCTTAACTACTGTAAGTACATTCCAGTACCTAGTTTCAGATGATATTATTACAGTTTATACTGTAGTTTATTTGTATTATAGTTACAGTATATTGGGGTAAGGTCTGGCCCAATGAGCCTTTCTGGCTCAAATAGATCTACCTACTCAGAGTTATCTTATTTTAACACTTTTATTTGTGTTTTGGGTGATTATAGTGTGATACAATGTGATATTTGCTTTTAAAAAATTAATGTGGTGACACAGCTACATATACTGTACCTATGTATCTTTTCTCATGTGTAGCTAATTGATTGCTCTTGCTCAATCTCAGTTTGACTCAAACATACAATTTAAATAAGCTTTATGTTATGTAATTAACAGGACTGCTGTCACACGGACAGAAAAAAACAAGCAATTTCCCTGTTCCAAAAATCAATATATGAACCACCACATCAGACTGAATGCTTCAAAAACTTTGAGGAATCACTAGACCTACAGCAACAGGTGTAGTCTCTATATATTTAGCACAGTTTGGTTAATTAAAAGGAATATAACACACTATCATTTTACCTCCTTTAAAGGCCATCTAGGGGATAACATTTCATTAGTCACACCATATAGTTTGTGTGAAATATGTGTTCCACTAGTTTAACATCTAACTGCTGCCTTGTGGAAAACTAATTACTGAGTCACTCTGTGAGCTTCATAATGTCCTGCATTTAAGTCTTGAACATCATACATAATGCATGGGAAGCAGTCTCTGCACTCTGATTACAGAACACTGTCATTAAATGAGCAAATTAAAGATGTGAATAATTCACAGACTGAGTGTATTGGCAGTACTGCATTGTGAAATTAGAATTTCTAATAGGCACTGCAATTTTTAACCCAATTAACACAGAAAAAGGATAAAAATGTATTGAACAATAGTACAAATTTTACATGTTTTGTCAGTCTAGCGGTGTTGAAAAACAGGTTATCCTTCCACAACTTTTTTTTCCACACAAAAGGCAAAACAGAGTCATTTTAAATTTCAGAACATTTGTGATACTATTATCTGACGCATAAAAATGCTCTTTAATAACAAAGTAAAAATCAAAACATACAGTGTGGATTTTCTAATTAAATATAGATGTATGAAACATGAGCACATTTTCTTAGCTAATTGCTTTATTTGTTGTAAGTTCCAGGTTTGAACTGTCCTATCAGAGATTTTTTTTATGTTAGGAAAGGGTTAATTCTAAATTTCACCAATGTTTAATCCTACTGTGTACAAAACAAAGGTCAACAGACCTAATTAGCACAATATGAAGAGTCTTACCTTCCATTCACGTTTCATCGGGATCTTTTTTTCTTGAAGGGTCGACTGTAGCACATCACATTGATGGTTCACTGACGGAGAATAATCTCTCATCAAAAATAATATCAAAACCTTTGTGCCTCGGCTGTTTTTCTCGTCTTCCATTTTCGCATCATAGTCAACGAGGAAAAAAATCCGTTCCTGAGCTGGCTGTGTCAATTTCCACTTCATGGTTTGTAGACAGACTTGCCTTGCTACAAATAAAACAAAATGTTAGCAGAAACGCAGTGATATAAAATCACTTCAGCCAACGATAACTGTTTGGATGTCTTTTCATTTCTGTGTAGAATTTACTGAAAAACGCGTGGTGGTACTGAATGCAGACACAATGCAATGGAGAGAGAAGCTGTCAGTGCAGATAAATCTGCATATGGAAATCAGGGTTATCCTGGGTCCAATTTTATTTAACTCTACTGTACTGTTTTTTAATTAGGAACTCTCAGAGTCAGACTGTTCAAACGAGCTACATAACGTGATTTTCATACACTTTGCGAACACAATTTAACATTATGTCATTGGCTTTTAAAAAATAATGGGAAGTTTTTTTTTAAAGAAAATAAACCAGCGACCACAGTCATAACAAATGTACTGTACGTCTTTTCTCCCCTCTAGGGAAGCCTACAGACTAGTAATGAACAAACCTAAAATCGATGGGCAGACATGCGCTCATTTCGTATATTTTCTTTATATCGACAAATGTAGAAATCGGCTTTTTTAAAATAATTCTAGTTAAGAGGTAAATGCAATAATATTATGAGCAATACCATATAGTAATGTGGTAAAGTATGCACTGAGAGTATGCAAAATCTTTTGTCATCACTCTCCAACTGTTCCTTTCACCTGTTATCAAATGAGGATACTGCAATGTTAGGCTCAAACTCGCAACCCTTGCCTTTATCTGCCTTACAATAAGTCACAAACCCATTTCTGCTGACAGGTGTGTTGATAATGTTTCTTCCGCTCTTCATGGGTGCTCTCTATTATAATTTAAATTTTTTATCATTTTAATTACCGAATCAGTTTGGATCGAATATGTTTTTAGCCCTTATTTGTATTCCCTGCCAAATGCCAGAAGAACTAATGGCCAAGTATATACTAAATGCCGCACTAACTACTATTTTTTCAAAACCTTGCAAAATGTCTTGAAACAAGCAAATACTGCATAATATGTATCTCAGGATAAAAGTGTGTGCACACAATGACATGTTACACTTATTTTGCATTTACTGTTATATATCACTAGTTTATTGTCCACGAAACGTTAAAAAAAATGCAGCAGCGGTTGAAAAGAAAGTTAAGACCTCACTCACTATTTGGGTAACATCACACGTGACGGGCACGTGACCGGAGTCTCGCTTTCTGCCGAACTTCTAGCCAATAGAAATGAGGGGAGGGACTAGCCGCCCTCCCTGCGCATGCGTCTTCTGCCGAACTGGCGGCGCGGGAGAGACCAAAACATAAGGAGCTCTTTGCAGTGAAAGGGATTGGGCTTCCTGTGTGTGTGGTTGTAAGTTATAGGAATTTATTCATTTTAATCTTTGCAATGTATGGCTTTGCTTTCAGCATTTCTGTGTGAAGGAAACAGACGTTAGCATGCTGTAGGCTGAAGTTCTGGCTATTGAATTACATAACATGGGTTGGCTTGATTATTAATCACAAAGGATGGGTTAAAAAGTTAATCGGTCTTGTATTATTAAATAAAATTAGTAAAAGGACCGCAATGGGCGTAATTACAGAATCAGACAGTGCAAAAATGTAAGTTTGTTTGAAATACTATAGCTGTATAGTATTTCTGTCTTGCTGTCACTTCGTGCACTGTAAGTAACGGTGAGCAACAAGTAATTTCAAACGAACGATATGAAGCTACTGTAGATGTAATACCCATAAAAAGTTTAATTCTCAAAGCATTTTCAGTCTCGCGGTGTTTAACGAACCTTTTATCAAGAAAAACTAGCCATTCAACTTATAAAACCATAAATACAATTTGAATTAGAGGTTTCGTTTCATAACGTAGCCATTTATTACTTGTGTATTATTGTTCGAGTCAACAGATAAAATCGTACTGTAGTGGCAGGTGCCTTGATGAATTGATAAATATTATACCTAGCATTTTATCAGCTTGCTTTTAACAGAAAAATGTTGCAAAGACACAAAGGTGATTGTATGTTGATTTGTGTATATCAGTACGCAACCCTTCACAAATCGCAGGTCGGCGGCGTGTCTGCCTTTTCAGCTTCTTGAGGAGGAAATGGAGGACGACTTCAGCCCCTCGCTTACTCCCCCCGTGTCGCCCTTTCTGCTGGACAGTCAGTGCGAGGCGAGCTCTGTCCCGCCGCCGTGCTTCTCCTGCGTGTCCGAGCCGAGCAGGGCTTTCTCCTCTGAGGGCTACATTACAAGCGGGGCTCTGAAGAGGTAAATTCAAGCACTGCCAAGTCATGTACCCCTCCTCGTCCTGCACTCACGGCAGTACCATTTGACTGTGCCATGAAATGTGTGTATTTAGGGTCTGAACCTTTTGGAAACATCTTTGCCCTCTTTCTGATTTTCAGTCCAAAAGTCTAAATTGCTAAGTAGTTCCTTGAAAGAGTTTCTATAAACACTCTAAATGCAAATTTTTAATGTGTTGTTATTGTCCTGTACAACAAGCTATACCTTATTTTGACTGTCATGAAAGTCTACTGAATTGTGTCATTTTTAAATTTACCTACAGAATCCTGCTAAGACTGGATCCTTCCCCAGCTGCATATGAAACCGATACTGTGGAGATCTTTGGCTTTCTCTGGGTGACTGAAACTGCACTGGTGGAGTCTGCTAAGCTTCTCTTTAGCTTGCTCAAGTAAGAGAGCGGGAACGATTGAGCTACCTGATTATTATATTGCCAGCAGCCATATCACCCTGCAACTCACAACTGCAACTCACTTCAGCAACCCACTGAAGCTAAGCAGGTGTGAGCCTGGTCAGTACCTGGATGGGAGACCTCCTGGGAAAAGCTAAGGTTGCTGCTGGAGGAGGTGTTAGTGGGGCCAGCAGGGGGCACTCACCCTGTGGTCCATGTGGGTCTTAATGCCCCAGTATAGTGATGGGGACACTATACTGGAAACAGGCGCCGTCCTCGGATGAGACGTAAAACCGACTCTCTGTGGTCATTAAAAATCCCAGGGTGTTTCTCAAAAAGAGTAGGGGTGTAACCCCGGCGTCCTGGCCAAATTTCCCATTGGCCCTGACCAATCATGGCCTCCTAATAATCCCCCTCTATGAATTGGCTTCATTACTCTGCTCTCCTCCCCATTGATAGCTGATGTGTGGTGAGCGTTCTGGCGCACTATGGCTGCCGTCGCATCATCCAGGTGGATGCTGCACATTGGTGGTGGTGGAGGTGAGTCCCCATTACCTGTAAAGCGCTTTGAGTGGAGTGTCCAGAAAAGCGCTATGTAAGTGTAAGCAATTAATTATAATGATCTTTAATGATCTTTAACAACATCACCTACAATTTTTCGTAATGATCTCCCATCCCAATACTGACTAGGTTCAGCTTTTGTTCGAAGATCGAAGAACCTACAGGGTGGTAACAGAGTTGTCACCTAACTCCTATTCATTGACAAAGCAAAATTAAGATAACATTTCAATGGAACTTCTTGAAAACCTGATTAAAGTTCTAGTTTTATGACTTTTGTTAGTCTACAGTGCATTGAATGGAAATATGAATTCTGTACCATTTTAACCATATTTACAGACCTTAGAAACCTCATTTAGATTCCATCTAGTATCTGTCTGCATGTAGAGTTAAGGTATTTTGTTTATGGAAGGTTTCAGATATGTGTTTGGTGTTTAGCAGGTGTATGGTGTGTTTCATTCTAGTGGTGTTTTTGAAGATTTATTAACACTGCTTTAATTTTTTTCAGACAAAAAATACACAGATTGGAAACCCTGGTTCAGTCCAACACGCATGATTTTGGTAAATGTTTTTATTTTACTTGCTAAGGTTTTCTAATACTGTACTAAAAGAAGGAGACTGAGGAAAGATTAATTTGATTAAAATACTGGGAATTCTAAATCACTGTATGTAAAGTTAAAGTCATAAAGTTCGAGACTGCGACTTACAATTACTTAGACTGATTCTAAACACAAATCCCAACAGCTTTGCCTGAAATATTTCTAAAGAGCAGACAACCCACTACTCCTTACCTGGTGTGTGCTATATTAAGATAAACATTAAATATCACCATATTAATTGTTCCAAGCCTTTATACAGTAATTGCTGATACTACACACTTAAGTGAATGGGTATAGCAACAAAAAATATTCATTTATATTTTGGGTTTGTTTATGAAGGTAATTTGCAAATGATTTTTTAGCAATAGTAATGTAAATGGTTAATTTACTGTTCAGTTTTAAGTACGATTGTAATCTCTCAGCTCGTAATACTAGGGTATGGATGTTGGCTCAAACATGCCTGTTGGCACATTCTGACCCAGTCTACACTCACTTTTAGACACTAGCTCTTTATTTTTTAATAAATTGCTTTTTGCTGTATTAATTTGTGCACACCTGTCTCCGTTATTTGATTGTTTTGTTGCCCAACTCCTTGAGATATATCAAAATATATAACCTGAATGAAAACACAGGAGCATAGTTACTAGTAGTGCACTACTGTCTTAATATCTATTGTACCTTTAGGTGTCAAACGATTTTTTTCATACATTTAGAATCGCCAGTAAATTTTAAACTGAGTCTTTGCGTCTCGCCTCACAGCTTCTGC
The DNA here is from genome assembly GCF_055471065.1 of Atractosteus spatula. Classification (NCBI taxonomy): domain Eukaryota; kingdom Metazoa; phylum Chordata; class Actinopteri; order Semionotiformes; family Lepisosteidae; genus Atractosteus; species Atractosteus spatula. The sequence continues at coordinate 47,042,036 of NC_142707.1, read as the reverse complement.
CCCTTTAACCGTGTGGATACTGAGGAATTACAGAATGGTTTTACCAGTGCTTTTACCCACAGAGTCACTTATCATTTGACACTTTCTGAGCTCCATTGTGATGTACAGAAGGTGCAGCGCCAATTGTAGGCGAGGCACATCCTTCGCTGACAATATCTGAAGTCTCTAGGTGCCTTGGAAGTCTTCAAGGATCATTGTTTTTGGAGGGAGTCAAGAGAACCGTTCCTGAATCCTAATGCCCCCCACATCGATAGTAGACCAGTTGTGCACTTCTTCTTGGGAAATCCCAGTCAGTGTCTGCTCAGACTTGTGACAGCTGCATCGTAGACCTGATCTGTACTCGAAGCGCGCGACTTTACCACTCAGGAGCGTCTCATCACGTCACGTGTCTGATCTCAATGCTTTGTTTTCTAGGGCAGTCTAGTAGCCTCCATTTTGAAGCCGAAGAAATAAGGCAACAATGTGTATCATTTCTTCAATATGTAAAAGTGTTCATTTCAAGGTAAGACCTACAAGAGGAGGTGAAAGGTTGCTGGTTATGGATTATGTCAGAGGGTAGTTGTCAATTATGGCTGTTTGGTGCATTTTCTTTCTCTTTTTTTATTTTGAATGAGTGTTAGTGCTGCTAATGTAGTGTCAATTTTTAAATGTATTATAATCACTAAAAGAGATCATTGTACACAACTCTTATATAAGCTATATTTGTTTCAGTGTTTTGCATTTTCTTTTGGAGTCTTGTGCTGTTTTGCCAAAATCAGTGTGTTCTTGTGCCATGACATCAGTATAATATTTTCATTTTGTTGTAAAATCCCATATAATGCCAGAGCTATTCTATGGCTAAAGACAGGCTGTTCCTTAACCATCAGTTATTGTTTTTAATAGCATTTTAGGGGGAATTTTGACTTTGAGGTGTTCAGTTATAATGCCACAGGGGTTAGCTTATGGTTCCTCAGCCAAGAACAGATACCTAATGTCTGAACCTGCAGTTCCTCTCGTACTGAACATTAGTCCTCCATCACGTCATCAGTAGGGTGAAACCAACCTGTTTCAGTACCTTAAACATGATACAATTTACTGTTACTTGCTGCACATACATAAACAGAAAAGGTATGAAAATGACACAGAAAATACAGGTGCACCCATACTGTGAATAACTTATTCAAGAGAGATATTCATAGTATGAAGCTGTTACTGCTTTGTGCGTCTTTTGCATTTTTGAAGCGTACCTTTGAGTTCTCTTCCAGTTTTATAAAAAAAGGTGTCTTCAGCTGTCAATTCTCCTCATCTCATAATATCTAGGAGTAATGAAAGACTTCTGTATTCACACATGGCTGATCCTCAGTTACATTTTCTTGAATGCTCAGGTTTATGGAGTCTTCCAGCGTTTTGGATGATGGACCTTCTCACCCTTATGAAGAGCAGGAAGCTCAGCTGCCTTCAGGCCTGCTTGAGGAGCTACATAGTGTTGTTCTTTACATTGGGCACCTGCGAGATCTGCCCAGCAACATCCAGGGGGCCTTTACTATCCACCATCAGGGAAAGGTGTGAGAGGTGCACGTTTACTATGTTCTGCTTTCTTCCTGAGTTATTTAGCACTTGTTCACCACATTATGACTTCCTGTCATTGTTTCTGTCCTTTGAATTCACAGTCTGCTTTTAACGTAAGATGTCTGAAAAAGGTTTTTTGATTTCTGTAATTATCTCTGTAGTTATTTCCCCCGTCTTGGCATTTACTACACCTTCATCTCGACATCCATTGGTCAGTCCTCGAAATTCTTCATTTGCTTGGAGAGAAGATGATAGGTAAGTATTAGGCTTGTGCATAAGATGTGCCCTTGGCAAGCAGTCTTTGGAACGTTTTTTTAAAAGTTATTTTTCTAACTTGTGGGCTTTGCAGTGTTCAGCTGGCCTTGCCTGACTGCATTCCCTTTTTGTAAATTCAGCTGCAATGCAATATAAAAATAATTGAGTCGAAGCTTCTTCAATTTAGAATTTCACTCATTATCAACCAAGTCTATACAAGAAAGAATGCTGCTATTTTATACAGTAACTCATACTTGAAATCTACAATCGTAAGAATAATTTTCATGTTTTAAGTGAGAATTAAAGTGAACTAGAGGATCTGGCAATGAAAAGTGTAAAACCTTTTTTCCCCCATTAATGCAATTAAATGATTTTCTGGTTATATAACATTTCCAGAAAGAGGTATCTTGCAGTTAAACGTTGGTTTATTGGTATTTTTCTACTTTCTTATAAAACACGTGGTTATATACTTCTTTCTGCATATCTCCTACTATTGCCTGTCCCTTTCTTTAATAAATTGAAACTATAATAATGTTTTACAGCAAACAAAAGGAATTTATTTTAATTTGATGTTAATTGGAGAATAAGCAGTACCAGACCTAATTCAAAAAGTTTCTTTCCACACATTATCCTATTAACATTATCACACTCACTTTAGCTCACTTTTAAATGTCACTTCATTTATGACAATGTTAATAAAGAATTGTTTGTCTCTTGCTAACCTAGTTTTAAGTCTTACATTTCAGCCATTCTCTTTTAATTCCAATGTAATGAATTCTTTTGTTGCAGGTCAAGTGGTTTATGCGCATCAGCTTATAAATTTAACTGGAGAGAATCTCACCAACGACAGCCTCTTTGATGAACACTGCACCAACCTTCTGTGTGACTTGATTGGCTTGGCTTTAAACAAGTACATCAAGGTATTGTTCAAAGCTTTTTCTGGATGGCTAATGATGGGTTATACAGTATATTCTAAAACAGGTTGATGTTTTTCTGTCTTAAATGTTACAATATATGTTTAATTTAAAGTATTTTTAAGTAGTGTGATTAATCAGTTAATAGACTTTTAGTATGAAGTGACAAGTTAGACTAGACTCGCTTATTCCTATTATAGGGCAGTTTCTCTCCTTGAAACCATGACAGTGAGAGGTGTTAATTAAAAAGATCACAGTAAAGGGTGTTAAGAAAATTGAGATTTTTTTTCCCTGCATTTGTGGTAAGATTGAGCAAATCTGAGTTTTATTTCCCCCTGTGGGCATATCTCACTCCAGGTACCTCTCCTGCCATCCTTCCAATGGAATGAGGTATTTGAGAGATAGACTAATTCAAGCTTTATAGGATAAAATTAAATTGTATTTCTGAAGCCTTTCTCTGAATCGCTCAAGTACTACTTCAATATGTGATCAAACCCTCAGATAAAGTTTCTGCTCCTTTGTAGAGTACCTGTTGAAGAACTGTGTGCTAATCCCCAAAACTGAAATCCATATGCAATATCTTTGTGAATTTATGAAAACAGTGATGATATCTTTTTGTAGTAGGTGCACTGAACAGACATGGCTGATTAACATTTAGCATCAAGAGGGTTGTTCTACTGCAAAGTTCACTGCAGGCAGTTAGTGTGCACAGTTCATCACCTGTGCCCAGTCTTCTTTCCAAAGAATATTCATCTGTGAAACCTTCTCCACACTTGAAGAAACCTCCACAATAAAATTGTACTTTCTACTTTTGTACTTAATGTACTTAATTTATACTTGTTCCTTTACATATGTGTACTTAAGTTTTTTCCTTAACATTGTTAAAGCTGTACAGTACAACTGAAATAACTTTAAGGTAAAATTCTTTTAGGTAATCTGAGATAATGAAATCCTGAAAAAAAAATCAGATTTAATGTTTCTAGAGGACTGTTTTTAACAGTGGCAGCATTTTTACAAATTTGAGATAAGAGAGCCATACTTTGCAGAAGAGGCTACATAGAGAAATTAAATACACGAAAGGCTACATGAAAGTGATTAGAAAAGAGTATTCTTATATCATTTTGTGCCACAGTTATTTTGTCATTAATGCAGATATCTAAGGATTGGATCTACTTTTCAGAAGAAGCTTTATTTTGAGCACTCTTGTAGTAGTTTTTTTTCTATATTTTTTGGTGGTGTCTACTTTTAAGAGACATTTTTGACATCTAGAAGAGATAGTAGCCATGTCATTGTTGTTTCTATGGTAACAGAGACATTGAGCTACTCAGTGAACAACACGCTTTCAGAAGACAGTCTGTGGGAAAGTGTGACAGTCACCTCAGGGATTCCCTTACCTAAGGGCAGCACTTAAGATGCTTCATGCAACACTCTGAAGTAATACCCTTAGCTTTAGGGGAAATGATGATAGTTTGAATGAAAGATAAGTTATTAAACCAGCCCCTGAAATGCAAACATTTGACTTCCAGTATTATCCTGAGAAGGTCTTGCTTTGGGTGTACAGTCTCTGAAGTGCCTGACGTTGCATAGAACTACCTATGTCTGGGAAGTACCACTTCATTACAAGCTGAGCTACTCTCGAGGATTTAATGACAGTAGAATATAAAAGCCGGTTTTGAATTAAAAACAAATGGTTTTCAAGTTGTAATTTATATACTGCATTTGTGCCCGAGATTGGTATTAAGCCAGGCATTCTTTGCTTGGTACTGATTAAGATTTCAGTTTTTAACTGAAATTGTGGGGGGTGACTTAAAATTTCTTGCCTTCGTTTGGGTAGGACTTGATCATTTCCTCTGGCCATTTGTTTCTTCTGTACTTTACTGCAACTGACTCGCTTATCCAGTTTTCCTATATCTTTGAGCAGTCTACCTCCTTAATGTTCTAGGACTGAAATCTTTGATTTTGTGCCCACTGTCCTACCTTTAATCTTGTGTTCTTGTGGGAGTACTTTTGTGGGTAAAAAGTTAAGTTAAAGACTGCAAAAAATAATTACAAACTTAAATATGTTGATTGCACATTGCAGTGGTGCCATTTTTTCCTAATCATCTTTACAAAAACTGTTGGGTTGTTTGGGGATCATTGATGGACAGCAACTTTCAAGCATTACCACATAATTTTGTTTCAGGGACTTTGGGCAGCTCAAGGAAATTCACTGTTTTTTTTCCTTGTTAATCCACTCTAGTGTATATTTTGCCTTTGTTCTTGAGCTTTGTATTTTCTTCATAGTTTATGCTGATATTTTGATGTCAGTTTGAGGATTCAAGCTTGGATTCAAAATGCTAACTTTGAACAAATGTCCACACATCATTTACAATTTCATCAAAGTGGTACACTGGAAGTGAGTGGATATTGTAAGGATATATGTAAGATCTGATGGAGAGATTAACTGATGTTCTGTGTATTTTATGGATGTACCGATTTATACATTGAATTTCCAAAGAAACTGCAACACAGACACTTTCAATGAAGCTTAAAGGTCCAGCCATTTCTTGAACAAAGACAGTGTGTATAAAAGGCTTAGACTTAAAAATGTGATTTTTTTTAATTTTTCAAGGTGAGACCAACTGATGCTCTGACGAGCTGCCATTATTATTGCAGCTGTACCAAAGAACTCTGGGTAATGGTTATCCACCTATTACATCACAGAAGTAAAGTGTTCCATATGGAGGTGAGAGCAAAGTTTTTTTTTTAGTTATATCTTTTTAATACTCGGCCAACCAATATTATTTTTGTGTTCATAACATTTAACCTTAAAGCCAAATACTGAAGCCATGAAAATTTAGTCTCCTTGAAGGTAAAGCTACAGCTCTTAGATATATAATGATTGGAATAAAAGTAGTTTTTCAGATGAGATCAGAGAACGTAATCATTAAAACATCCTTCAGAAATACTTCAAAAGAGTATCCTTCCATTTAAGATACAGTTACCGTTGTGCTGTACATGAGGTGATTGTTATACATAGGAACTGTACACTTGTGTGAGACTGACTTGCAGGCATAATATTGAAGAGCTTCAAAACAATGTTGACAAAATTCTAATGTTTAAACATTGTAAATAATCTTCATAACTCGCAGTAAAAAATCTCATTGCAGAATAGTCGGTAATCAGTGTAAATGTTTCGTGGTCCTCTAACAACAATCTCTCCCTTGAGTGATATAATTATGCTTTCATTTATGGTGTTAAAAATAATGGTAAGCAGTTTTATAAGACGTATATATGTAAACACATGAAGTAGGTTAATGAGTTTGTGAACATAGTGTTGCAAAACCATGTACTTTTATGTATGCAAATTAACAGTAATATATATCGGAGAATTACAACACTGTTCTCTTGAGATTCAGTAGTGTTTGGGTACAGGATAGCTGTGAAGCTGTATATGTTAAACTGAATTGAACTAAAAAGGGCATGAATACATTATCATTTTTATAATTATAAAACTGTTAATCATATCATACGTTGCTATAGTGTAGGTAATGCTGTCCTGTCTCGTTATATGATAAAATGTTATGATAAAATTCTTGCCACTGGTATCTTCTGATACCAGTGTGTGTTATTCCCAATTTTCCCTTAGTACAGTATATCTCTCAGTTTCGGGTCTATTTTTGCTGCGCTAGGTACTTTCATGGTAAAGCTGAACTATAGTGCCATAAACCAGGATATAAAAGGCAGGGACATTATTCTATTTACATGTGCCGATGTTCATAATCTCTTCTTGTTGTTTGTAAACTATCCCCACTTGGCAGCTGTCAACAAGGTGATCATTTTGGAAATCCAAGGCTGAAAGTGGGTATTGATGAAAATTGTAGACCATGCTGTTCACATTCATGCTCCTTATGAGGCTGCTGCTGTGCCAGGTCACAGTTCTGCTATCCAGTTAAGATTTGAACACCTCCCTCCATCTCTCTTCCCCTTGTCTTTGAGCTAAACGTAGTGTTGTATTGATTAGGAGAATAGGGCTGGCTGATGAGAATATCCAGGTCGATGATGCCAAGTTCACTGTAGAGCATAGGTGTACAACTCCGGAACACAAGACCCAGAAACAAGATGTTTTTTTGGGTCTTTTTCAACATCTGAAGAAAATTTAAATAGAAATCCACAGCTACTGTGGCTGACCAGGACTGGAGGTTTTCTAAACTATTGTATAGCTACTGTATATATTGTAGTTCCACCTTCTAAGTTTAAATAGTATTTATGAATGCTTCTGAACACCTTGAAATCATTTCAAAAAGTCAGTTCAAGAAAATCATGTTCAGTGAAGTAATGTGGGCTCTGTTTGAAGTGTAATATTGAAGATAGTGGGATCTGGGGCTGAGATATAGTAATTTTCTTTGTTTATCCCAGATATTAAATTAGGCATTAATAAAATTAAAACTGCTGTCAGAAAGATCTATTCCATTTAGTTACTTTGCCTCTTATAATTTATACTTGACCTCTTTCCCAGTGTGTTTTTAAAGGCCATGCTTTTTTAAGAAGAAGCTACAGGACAGGTGAAAGGAAAATTAGGTGGAACTTGTTTTCCATATAGCAAAGCAGCAGTTGCTGTTTGCCATTTTTTCAAGGAGCTTGCAGATGTAGCTTAACCTGTTTCTGTTTACTGTACATGCTATTATACCCTTTTGTTAGAGACAGTTTGATCTTTAGAGACTGCTAGCCATCTCAGCTAGCCATTTGATATCCTTGTGAGCTAAGTACTGCAGTTTGAGCCGATTAGGTGTAAATTATGGACGGTGGATTGTTTTTAAGCAACTATAGAGTTATCACGAAACTGATTTTTAAAAATAATTTCTAAAATACATAATTTATGTTCCTATATATTATTTATATTTAAAAAAATTCCAATGGAACATCTGTAAAAATGTGAGTGCGATGGACGTGCAGCTGGTGGAACTAAGAGAGCGCCGTGAGATTGAAGAACTGGAAAATACAGTATGCTGTCTTAGCCTAGGCTGAGAAGGCTAGAATTGTGCAAGGACTAGACAAGCTCCTTCTAATAGACTTGCTTGTGATTGTTGTCCGTGTTGGGACCAAAACTTGCCATGCAAAACACATTTAAAGAGAAAATGAAGAGTAGTACCAAACCAGTGGCTCTCCTAGGCATCCTGTCTGCAAAGGGAGAAATTAGAAACAACATGTGAGTGTGGTCAGGATGGGCTGAAGAAGACTCTAGCTTTCTTAGACACTGGAAACCTTTCAGGCATTCTGAGCAGTCATGGATCTAGTTGGTATAGCTTGCTTACTCTGTCATAGCATTTGTCCATATTGATCTAGTCTTTTCAAGAGTTGTGATTAAGGACAATAAAGGTAAGAGAACTATAAAGCAGAACTATATATGTGTATATGTATCTATATGCTTTGAAGCATAGTTTGAAACTGTACAGGTCGAGTCCAAAACAAAAGTTTGTAATTTCTGTAAAGCAGAGTGTGAATGAAGGAGACAGAGTTTCAGAGGTGTAATGTGTGGAATTGACAGAATAGATACAATAGAATTATCAGAGAGTCACTGGCAGCATTCCAGATACATGACAAGATATTCTCCCTCAAGTAGAAAACAGATTAAGCCCTCTACTATGTGAATCGGATGATAGAAAGCAGAAGTCCATATGACGTAATAGAAGATAACTTTTATTGTATTTAACACCTTTTATGGTACGACTAGATAGGACACTTAGTATAGAACAAACAAAACCAAAGTGTGACATATTCACAAATTCATACATTATGCATGAATGAATTAAAGTTACACTATAGAAGTTACAGTAGTTTCAAGATCTGATTTACAGATCTGATGGGGCAAGAAGATCGTTGCAGTCTTGATGCACCAGAACAGAAAACACTGTCTCCCAGTGTTCAGAGCCTCACGCTGAGAACTGAAAGGTCAGAGTCTGAAGTTTGCCAGTAATGTTTAGGTTTATATGAATTAGCAGCTCACTGATGTAGTCAGTAACCCAGCAGTTCAACAAGCCCTTATAGGTGAGCAGCAGTATTTTGAATCTTATTCTGAAATTCACCAGTACAAGGAAACTGATATATGCTCATGCATTTTAGTTTTGGTTCAAGTCTAAGCACCTGAGGTCTGACTATAATGCAGTTTCAGATCTTTGGATACACCAGCAAGTATTGCATTATGATAAGTTCAGAAAAGACAGAAACAGATACATTAAGAATAAGAGGATATTTGCAATGTTATGAAGAGGAACAAAGGACACCTCCACAATACTGCAAACATGAGCTTCAAATGCAAGCCTTGGGTAAAAAATGAACCCAATATTTCTCACCTCAGTACTTTGCCCAATATCAGGACCATCAATACAAACTAAGGCTGATTCATTTATGGATTTGGTGAGGAAATCCAGTTGACATAGTTCTGTTCTTGTACTTTGAGTGTAAAATGTTTTGTCGCATCCTGTTCTACCAACATGTAAGTAGTTTGACAGTGTTGTGCCAAGCAAAATGACAGCAATTCGGGCTTATTACATATGCATATGGGAGCCCAGCCCATGCTAGCCAGACTCAAAGAAAAACAGCAAACAGGTGGTCTTTTATACAGTGTAATCAAAACAAGGCAGTATGGCTATATATGGTCTTATTGTGTGAAGCTTCCATGCAAATTTATGTGAATGCAGGATATTCAGTACACCTCCCATATAATTGACGTACGTGGCAAGCTGCCTTTATGTTAAAGTTCCTTCGATTAGCAAGAAGGATGAGTTCTAGGCACAGTGACCCAGTCACGTCCCTGGGCAAACAGCCAGGGTCGGGTACCGTCTTTCTGTTCCGAGCGCGTAGATAACACAGATAGGAAGCAGCTGCACCAAGCTATAGCAACAGGAAAAACACATAAAACAAAACGGGACAGAACATCCTTTTATCCTTTCAGTCCCCCCTTAAAAATATTATATCTTACCAATACTTTTTCTAAATTTAAGTTGTCATAGTAGAGTTGGCTTGTTCAAAAGGTTGTTCACCATTTCTTTTGCATCTTCAGAATGTACAATCATCACCGAAGTAGTGAGTTTAGTACAGAGAGTTTTTAGACATGATAGTATGAGAATAATTACCGCAAACAAAACTAATCCTTCAAACGAATACTGCATCAAAGTGCCTCCCCATAACCCGAATACAGACCACAGCCAACTAGCTATTCCCCAGTCATCAGGGTTGTAATTATAATATTTTTGGCCTTCATTATATATATATGCTGGGTCAAGTCCATGATATTCTCAGAATTGTCTGGAATATAAGTACAACATTCAGCTCCAATTACTGCACAGGTGCCCCCTTATGCCGCTAACAGGTAGTCTAAGCCCAACCTGTTCTGTATGGCCACTGTCCGTAGGGCTAGCATTTTATTATTTATAGCTTTCAACCCCTTCGAGGTGTCATTAGCTAATATTTTTTTAAAGAAGCAGCCATATTAAAACATTCTCGAGAAAGCTTAGCTGTACATGCATGGAGAAAACGATGGGAAAGAATCGTTCTGTTTCAGTAATTCTACTTTTACTTCTCTTTTCAAAAATAAAGGTATTATGTGATTGTATTTGTACATGAGGCACTACGTATCCTAAATAACAGCTACCTGAGCAGCCAGGGGTAAGCGTTCTTTCCTCAAATAAGTTGTCCCATTAGGTGTGACATTTGAGTTATACTCGGACTTAAAGCAGAACTATTTACACATGCAAGTTAACCTAAATAATCACTTCTACTACAGGGGATTACTCCCATGAGCATATCTTAGTATATAGTAGCAATACAAACCCAACATGAGCTCTGATTATTATTTGTGGCTGATAGATATGACAACACCAAGAATGTATTGATTCCATATCCCCCATTATTAGAGTAATGCTCCTTATGCCTAATAGGCACAATGTCAGCTCCCCCTTGATTAATGTAATGTTTCAATGGGGGTGTCATCAGCGTAAAATGAAGGCAGATGCAATACTTATGAAGACTTTGACACATTGGTAACAGATAGACACTAAAAAGAACTCTAATGAAAACAACTTTGCAGGATGCCGGCTGTGACCAACTTTATTCAGGAAGCATAACGACTGATTGGAACAAATTGTTCGATTAGATAAGATTTCAAACATGATGTTGCAGTTCCAGTAATACCAATAATCCTCTCTAATCTATTCCGGAAAATGGCGTAATTACTTTTGTATAAAGTCAGCTGCTCATTAGTAATCCTAACAAGAACCTTTTCTGTGCTTTGCATTGATGCAAATCCATACCTGAAAAACTCACGCAATTTATTTGCAGATAAGTGAGCCTGCAACTGAGTAGCAACAGCCTGCTCTAGAACCTTTGCCAAAAATGCCAAGTTACTGTAGATGTTGGTTGGTAATTGCCAAGCAGACTGGTCTAAATTTTGATTTTTGAACAGTGGGTAATAACTGCAAGTTTAGGGTCAAGATTTTAGATCTTAATGGTGCATTAATAACATAAGTGACCATGAGACCGAGATGTGAGAAACCTGAACACAGCAAGGCAGATTAAATGGGATTAAGGAACATGTGACAGGTTTCATTTTAGTGTTCACTTCAGATACCTGCATAAGAGAAACTGCATGAATCTACATGGAGAGATGAAGTTACCTTGAGAGTACATTAGATTGCACTGAAAAATTACAGAACAAAGATTACAAAGTCTGTCTTCTAGATTGTTGTTCTTCACTAAATTTAAGAGATGATGAATTATGTCATTTCCACAAACTGCTGATTGCTATACAAGTAAACAAACAGACCAGTGTCCCTCCATCTCGCTTAATGTTTGCACACATTAAACTTTATAGAGCAGAAATGGTTGCAATACCAAGAGGACATATAAGTGATTTTCCTGATACACTATTATGACTGTTGAATAAGTACTAAATCATTGGTCATTGATTGCACTATAAGTACTAAAGCACTAAATCATTGAGGGAATTGATTAGGCACAGGACAGGTGATGGGTAAATTTGACCTTTAAATTGTCAAGAAGGCATCTAAAAATACCAATGTGTCCCGTTTGTGAAGAGAACAACATCTTCTTATCACCAGTCTGATGGAGCCACACTTCAGGTGGACTCGTCCACAGTAGACCCGTCTTCTGTGATGAGTTAAGGTTTTGTGTACACTGCCTTGATGAACATCAATGAGTGTGGCTGAGACATGCAGAATAATGAACTACTTGCCATGTATAACAGACTAGTAGATGCAGATGTCCAAATGTTATAATCCTGGTAGCATTGTCTACAGTTGTATTCAGAATAAACATTTACATGAAAGGCTTAACTTTGAAGAGCAAATGTGCACTTTTCATTGAATCTCTTATATTTAAAGAATAAATCTGAGGCAAAAGGTTTGTAATGGGGTTATTAGGGTTTAATTAATGATTTGAAATATAGAACATTAAGTATTTTTAATCCAACTGAGGACATTGTCGTTGCCTGCAAATTCCAAAGGTGTCTCTTGACAGCTCTTTGGTAAAGGTTTATAATATAGCTAGTGTTTGGTCTAAAATTAGGACTTAGTTCAGGCGTAAGTCTAACTCTTTGTTCCTCTGCTTTTAACATATGGAAAGGAGTTAGAAAAACACTGTGGTACACGAGTGATTTCAGATTCACAAATTAAAGACTAAAGCATGGAATATTATATTCCCTCATAAAAGAAAACAGTTTAAAATAAAATTGTAAAAGTATCTAAAAGTAAGCACTTTTTCATTCCATGTTCAATGGAATGCATTGTACAGTACCTGTTGTATTTTTAAACTTTGAGGGCTGTTTGAGCCAAAGTACATATTTTAATAGTAGTATGTTCCTTTCAATGAAAAATGCAAGAATTACAAAACGTGTCATTGTTTTCTCCAGGTTTAGGTTACCTTTGATTACTGTTGTGTATATTACAATTATTTCTGGTATTCTTATATTGGTCTTGCAGTTTGTAGAGAAGTAATCTAAATAAATCTAACAATTTCAAAACAGGTAGTTAAATAGTTGTTTCCTTTTGCAGAAGTACTGAGATTTTTAAATTTAGATTAATGACAGAATTTTCAATTTACTGATGTACAAATTCCGAATAAAAAAAATAATGTTCCAAATGTATAATGTTCCTTTTCATAAATTTGCATTTTCATTATCTAGTGAATGTTTAGTTTTGCATTTGCGACACTTAGCAAGACAAGTTAAGATAAGATTAGGAAGATAAAATCTGCTCTCCAAAATGTATTTTTATTTCTCAGCATCACTCCACTTATATTCATGTGCTTTATTTTTTCCACCTGCTGCAAACCTTTCTCTGATTAGTTTATTTTCGTCAGTTTTTGATTGCTTAAGCCTGATTTGTGATTTATGAGCTGTGGGCAGCGCTGCCATCTTATGTTTTTACTTATTTAAACCAAAGTATTAAAATCTACAAGTTATTTTCACCACTGTATGTTACATAATTATTACATAACTTTTTATAATCATTTATTAAATCTTTAATTTACATTTTCTTCACTCCCTGGTGTATCTTTCAACTGAAATGAAAAGATTAATCAATTAGGTCACACATTAGCAGTTTAAGTTACATAATGTAAGATGGTTACAAACAGAAGAAAGCCATTCACCCCATTTTTAGTGTTTGTTCTACAGTATTTTATTTCTATGAAAATGTTACTTGTTGAGATGATGTGCAAATTACAAGCAGCTTTTTGAAGACTGCCAAATCAGTTGTTCTTCGGATATCTTAAATGCCCTAAGTATGCCACTTGCAGTCGTTTTACTGTGATTTGTTATTGAAACATTGTATACATAAGAAACAGTACAATTATGGATGCATTGTTTTTGTAAATGTATTGAGCAATACCCATTTCTATTCTGATATTTTTGTTTCTTGTTTGTTCACTAGTCCTTCTGGGCCTATATAAACAAGTTATTGAGAATCCTTCTGAATGGAACAAGCCCTGATGCACTGAAGGAATATTTTCCTTCACACTGCAAGGATCCGCTGGGATTCAGCTGGTGGCTTGTAACACATTTGGCAGAACTCTCCCAGTATAGTCAAAACGGGGCCATTGAGAGAAAGGTATAGTAAGGATTTCTTCTTAATTTCATGAGTAATTTAATCAAAAATGACATAAACAAAAATGAAGCTTCAATTGGTAGTTTATTTAAAATGCTTTATATTGTTCCCGACATAATTACTGAAAATTTGTGCAGGCTAAGGGAAGAAAATGAACTGCTGTATTTCTCTGTAAAGTTCATAAAAGATATCAGCTCAAATATTTTATCATACCATGTCATTCAGGTTAGATTTTTCTTTTTGGAAGCTTTGTCATCTGGAAAACTGGTTATCCAGTTAAACCAAGTCGAACATTCTGGGAAAATGTTATAGAAAACTATCATTTATCATGTGATTTACAAAGGACAATGCTATTTTTTTACAGCTCATTTAATACTTGACTCTGCTTTGTCATATTAGTTTACTTCTTTAATATATTGGTTGCTCAATTAGATTATGTTATTGTCTAACCAGTTTAGCTATATAGAACATAAGTGTATTGTAACAGTGACAAGGGTATATTTAACATTCCAGTCTCTTCGTATGTTAGCAGAAACTAGAAGACAACTGGAGTTTTGTTGAAGAACTGCTGAAATGCTCCTGTGATACTCAGGTATACTCACGTTTTCTATTCTTTGTCTCAACAGTTTGAATGTAGGTTCTGATCTCTTACAAGCAAAGCGTTTTTGTCTTCTAGTGTGAATCTTGTGCGAATCCCATGTAAAGATACTGTCTGTAGCCGTGTTCTCTTAATCACGGACTAACGCTGATGCAGCATGATGGATTTGTTATCTGCTCAAAAACTAGCATTTTTGGAGACTAGATGAACATCAGGATTACTGAGTTTTCAAGATTTTTGTTTTCTAGCTCCATGCGTTTGGAATGCTAATAGATGACTTGCATGAAACATGCTGGATGCTAGTAGCTTGACTAGCATGGGTTTACTAATGAAGTGCATGGTATGTACGTTATTAGTGACAAAAGTTAACAAATACCTAGCTAGCCTTTATACGGAGGTTGACAGTTGGTTAAGTGCCAGTACAGTATATACTTCCTAACTTACTTCCAGGTGAGTCCTAGAATAGTTTTACCATTTAATTACACATGCTAGCTAAAAATCTGTTGATTTAATAAAAGTACAAAGAATTTATATAGTGCCTTTCATCCCAAAGTGCTTAGAATATAGGAGGAGACCCATTTTATCCCTCTTGAAGTGCTGCACCCATCTAGGTGACATGCATCAGCAATTAAATACCAGCATTAGGTGAAGTGAGAAATTACTTTGCCAATTTAAGTTTGAAAGTAAGGCACAGTTGTTCAACCGCAAAGTATGATTTAGCCAAAACACCCCAACTTATTCAAAAGGTGCCATGGACTCTTCATTGACCAAGTACTCAGGGCTTTGGTTTAATTCCTTTTCCAGAAGATAGCAGCTCCTGCAACACTGTGCCTGGTCTCACCACTAGGGTACCGGTTTAATTCTGGCCAAGAGAGAACAATGTCACTTACTGTTTCACCAACAAAACTTACAGCGGCAAACCGGTTTTTCTTTGAGGTCTGTCTCTCAGTCCAGTACTGTTCAGCTGAGATTTGGTCATCTTCTAAATTCTAACGAGGTCAACAGAGGCTACACAGTGCCAACACCGCTGTCAAAGATGAATTAACATTTAGCCTAGGAAAGTGAACTAACGTTTAGCCTAAGAAATTTAACAAAGCAAAGCATGGCGTTTCTTATATTTAGAAGTTCTTTATTTTTTTTACCCTTTTTGTTGCAGGTTAATATTTTAGAGGAACAGCTACGAATGTATGTGCATTGCTGTTTAAGATTGTGCCAATTATGGGATTCCAATGTTACAACTATTACAATTCTCTGGGAATATTACAGTAAGAGTCTGGTAAGTCATGTCACGAATACACAGTATGAAAATTAAAAAAAGATCAAATGGAGGGAAATGCACAACACAGGTTTGTATTCCTCATTTGGAAACCATGATGACACAAGTGGGAAAATCTATTTGTATACTGAACATCAAAAGAAACTTTGCACTTGATGCATATTATTAAATAAAGGAAGTATGTGAATTTTGGATGCTGATTAAATGTTTTTCATTCACTGCGTAATCACTAAATAACCTCATAGGTAAGATTTGTTTTCCGGGCACAGAAGATGAAGTACTAAAAACATTTCAATGTCAAGCTTGTTAAAACCAAAAAAAGAAAATAGCAGAAATAAATAATATACAATTCCTTTCAAGTAAACAACACCATCAGTATGTTGGAGACTGGACTAAGTCAGCACATATTCACTCACTATGTGGTATGTTCACTTCAGCAGTTTTAAACTGGTCATACGTGACAGTCAAACACAGACTGTCGATGAAAGACTACAATCTGGGACACCACCACTCACACCACTTCATAAAGATCAACATTTATTATGTGCAGTCATTTAATAGCTGCTGCAGCAGAAATGTTTGGTCTCATCTCAACCTTTACATCAGCTAATGAACTGTGAGAAAGCAGCCAGTCATTTTTTGCAGTTCAGACGACTGCCCAGGGACCCAGATATCGATGCAACAAAATGGTTTGGGGAGGTTAACAACACCTCAGGTGGACTAGCCAACAGTGGAGCAAAATCGTCCTTAAAGATGAATCAAGATTTTCTGTAGACCACCCCGATGAATGTTCCACTGGCATGCAGACTGAAATGCTAATTGTATACAACACACCAGTTGATGTGGATGCCTGAGTGTGATGGTCCAGGCAGGAGTGTTTAATCCCTAAAGAACTACACTTAGTCATTGGTGTCAACCTGACTGCATGGCACAATGTTGTTGAAGTCCTGGGATATCACCTGCTGCATTACCTGTGGGTATTATTCAAGCACTCACCCTCATGTGGCTTGTATAACGGCGGCTTTCTTGTGAGATGAGATAATGGTTATCCCACGGATCACCTAATTGTCAGATTTGAGCCTCATTGAGCATTTCTGGGATGAGCCGGGAGCAGGGCCGTCTCAAGGGGTGGGCGTGGCCCAGGGTGGGGGGTTCTTGTGTGTAGTGGTGGCGGCAGGGAGCTGTGTTGCTGCGATGAAATAGCTTCCGAACTGGCCTGCGCAAATTTGTCCCCATCTCTGCTTGTGCTGGCCATTTTTCCACCGGCTCACTTTTTTTTCCGATAATGTTTAGCTTGCAACTGATGGCCTATGACGTAGTGAGTGCAGGACAGGCCTTCGGTTCTGAATAAAGCATCTGCTCTCCCTCTAATGTTAGATTTCATCTTGAGTTAAAGTAAGAGTTTTGTGCTTCGCTTTATTAAAATATTTAAAAGGTGGGTTTGCACCCTGGTGCAAAACATGCAACACAGGTGATCAGCTTGTATTGCTTCAGGTAGTTTACATACATGCTGTACTACTCTGTGCTGTGCAAAGTGCATTTATTGATCAGCCCTGTTAATGACAACTGTCAGTAAGCATAATGAATTACCTAAGTCATGTTCATTCAACTAAATGTCAATGCACTTACTATACAATCCAAAAAGACAAAGGAAAAATAATTTATTTTCGTTCTAATAAGAGATCTTACTGCAGTACGTTTCCTTTGATGGTCAGTCTATTTACTGTCTATATTCATTAAGATTTTATTCCTCTTCTGAAAACAAATCTCTGAAAGTGTGTAGGTGGATATTTGTATTCTTCAGAGGTTATAGTTCACAGTTCCCTGCATCAGAGTTTAGGATTATCATGATCTCTGAGTGTCTCTCAAACATTAAGTGCAGAAAAAGCAGTTTAGTTCAGGTGGGTAGCTGCGTCAGCATGCGTAGGCTGCAAAGGAACAAGTAATAGGTTTATTCCATGCTGAAAAAAAGAAGAAAGAGAACACAACGTTTCGGCCGTGGAGCCTTCTTCAGGTGTGAGAGAGACAGGGCAGTAGGCAAAGGTAAAGTAGCGGGAGAACAAAGGTTGGGAGGGAGGAGGAGTGAGAGGCGGGAGCAGGGGACAGAAAGAGAGGCCAATCAAGAGGTGTGAAGTCAGAATGGGTGCAGAGAGGTGTGAAATGAAACTTCCAATGAATGGAGAAAATTTAAAAGAACAGTAGTCTGTCGTTAAGGGAAGGGAGAAGGTGTGATCCTAGCTGCAGAATAATTTTAGTTTCGGTGGTCTTTCTGATGTATGAGTTTGGAAAACCGTCTTTGAGAACACAGACGGAGAGATTAGAGTGGTCGTGGCCGTCAGAGGTGAAATGAGAAACAATGGGCTTGGAGAGATCTTTAATCTTTACAGCCCTGACGTGTTCTCTGAAACGGTCTCCGAGTCTCCTTCCTGTTTCTCCAGTGTAGATGGCTGGGCATTTACTGCAAGAGATACAGTAAATAAGGTTGCTGGAGGTACAAGATGCTGTCTGGGTGATCCGGAATTGTCCTGAGGGGCCTTGAATGAGTGTGGTGGTGGCTGTGTATTTGCAGGTGATACAGCGAGCTCTGTTGCAAGGGAAAGTGCCTGGTGTGGATGGTTGTTGAGGGCGGTCAAGGGAGCTGTGAACAAGGAGGTTACGCAGATTAGGTGGTCGGCGATATGAGATGATAGGGCGATCAGAAAAGAGGGCCCCAATGAAGGGATCATCCTGTAGGATGGAAAAGTTGTGGTTAATGGTCCTGGGGATAGGAAGTGTGTTAGGGTGGTAAGGAAGCACCAGAGGAATGCGGTTGTTACGGCGGGAGTTCCTGATCGGGTTGATGGTCCGGGGGGTGTTTTTGGCTCGGGCAAGGGCCCTGTCAATCACACTGCTGGGGTATCCTCTGTTGATGAAAAATGAGTTCATTTCGAGGGCTTGGTTCTCGAAGTCGATGTCGTCGCTGCATAATCGTCGTAACCTAAGGAACTGTGAAAAAGGAAGAGAGTTTTTAGTGTGGTTGGGGTGAAATGAGCTGTACAGGAGGTAGCTGTGTGAATCCGTGGGTTTGTAATAAACTGAAGTGGACAGTCGGGGGTAGTTGATAGACAAGTGGATGTCTAGAAACGGAAGAGTAGTGGAAGATATGTTAATCGTATATTTGAGGGACGGGTGGAAGTTGGTGAAATGGTGCAGGAAGAACTCAAGCTGATCGTTGGAGCATGTGGCGGCACCGACGCAGTCATCAATATATCGTTTGTAGAGGTCAGGGACATAGCCAGTGTAGGAAGCGAAGAAGCGTTCTTCTACCCAGCCGACAAAAATGTTGGCATAGCTGGGTCCCATTCTGGTGCCCATGGCAACTCCACTGACCTGTTGGTAAAAAAGATTATTGAAAGAGAATGCGTTCAGTGTGAGGACCAATTCTGCAAGGCGTACCAGGGTGTGGGTGGGTGGATCAAGCACTGTGCGTTTGTCCAGCATGTGCTTGAGTGCTGTAAGGCCGTCATTATGGGGAATGACGGTGTACAGAGATGTGATGTCCATGGTAAAAATGTAGCATTCGGTACCCTGAGCAGTTTGCCATGAAGTTTATTTACAGCAGTTGTATAAACATTTTTACAATGTATTTTACATTCCTTTTCACCTTTTGTTTGTTTTCTTCCGAACAGAAATTGGACTTAACTTTTAATGTGAATCAGTCATCTTGCAGAATTTGTAGTTGTCTGAATCAGAAATGATCAAAATAACTGGAATGAAGTATGTGGTTTCTCAGCACAATTAAAAAAGTTTCATCTGGACTAGGAGTAACAAAAATAAGAGTGCTACAACTAATAGTCATTTTGTCCAATGTGAATAGAATTTGTTACCTGCTCCTCAAGTTGATAATTAGAAGTCTTTCTTCCACCAGAATAATGTGTTCACCATCCCGTGGCTGGGTCTGAAGGGTCTTGCGAGTGTGAGCAAGACCCCCTTCTCCATGCTGGAGCTCGTAAAGAGCTGCTGCTGTGAGGAACAGAGTCCCGAGCTCTACAGGACCTCCACCAGCTTCCACATCTTCCTTTGCATCCTGGCGCTCCAGATGAGGAAAGGCACCATGGGGACTCATCCCTGGAAGCAGATCAAAGGGAGGTACTAGACAACTTTTTTTCCCTAAATTTATTAGTGCCATTTCAGGATGAAGCACAAACCTTGTTCAATGTTTATATACCATTTGATTAATCCCAGGAAATCACGGTCAAAATAATGTTCATTGCAGTATTTCTGAAGCAGAGGATTCCTTTTTTCTTGAAATAGTTATATCATGAGTTTTATAATGCTTGAAATTAGCTGAGCACACTGTCATAAATGAGCAAAGACTGTGTAGAGACCTCATTTTTGTTCTAAAGTAACCATCTCTGTTTTCTTTAATTTTGGCACTAATTTAACTAATTTAACATTACAACTCCTCACATAAAACAGAGAAGGCCTTTATAACTAAGGCTAGTAACATTGCTGTATTAATGTATAAAATATTCCTGATTTTTGTCATGAATAAGTACAGGTTTCTGACAGCCACCACTGATTGCAGAATAGTGACACATATGCATAAGAATTGTGCATGATGGGCTTTAGGAGGTTGCACTATAAAGGCGCACGTAAAATAATTACATTTTAGTCTCAGACTCTGTAAGAAATTAGAGTTTGGAAAGTCAGATGTTATTTGGCAACCGGTTCTGCTCATTGATGTGTCCTGGGTGGGGGCTGAACAGGTGCTTCAGTGAGATTGTTCCAGTAAATGTCCTGCAGTATAAATGGATCTTGTGCTTTTAAAGGAGAATATGATCTCACTTGACTTGCCTGGTAAAATAAACTGCAGTGAAAGATAGGCCTAGAGAAAGGTTGTGTTAGGTTAGGCATTAAGGCGTCAAAGAAACAAGTAGAGGTTAATTCCACACTGAAAAGCAAACAAATAAAATAAATAAAACATTATGAGCTCCTGAAGCATGATACAATGAAACATTTTCAATGTGAAATTAACCTTTCGATGTTCTGTCATACTTTTTATTATAATGAAATAGCATTATAATACATATGCCATCTGAAACTAAAGTTTCTGGTGATTTTTTTTGGGGGGGGGATTGTATGACTATTTATGGTAATGAGATGTAATGTTTGAGTGACGTGGTATGCGGACAACACAGGAATGAGTGGATATGAGTGGATATTTAATCAAGATGATAAATATTTGTAGATCTTTTATAAAATGTGTTCATTAGAGAAGTCTAATAGAAGCATAACATAAAGCATGGCAAAATGTGAATGTAAGATTTAAGCAAAGCCACTAACAGTGTATTGGTGTGTGTATGTACAGACTTGCACATCTGGTATTACTTTATTATGCGAGACATTCATAGAGACTATATTACAAAGGCATTGTATTTTTAATAAGTAATAAAATATTGAATAAAGTGGATTATTGTTTTACACATTTACTGTACGTTGTCAGCAATGTGTTTTGGTGGTTAGGGCTTGGAACTCTTAATTGTAAGGTTGCTGGTTCAGATTTGGGGGGGGCACTACTTTGCAGCTTACGCATGCTGACACAGCTACCCACCTGAAGTGCATAATGGGTTATGCTTTAGTTATAGTTTCCATCAGAAGAGCATTAAATTTGCCTTGTAGACCTATTATTAGTTTAATGCCTGTGTGTTGTGTGGTGAAATAAAAGAAATGTTAAATAAAAAATAAAACCTCCATGGTCCCCTTTGTTATCACGGTCTCAGTTCTTAGTTGTCCCACAGAAAAAGGATAAGAAAATAAATTAGAAGAAAAAGAAGTAGACAAATTGCATGAACAGGAGTGAGTTGGGTGAGTGGGAAGGGAATGAGTACACTAATTTTATTTTCTTGTCTGTTATTATTGTGCTGTAATAAACTCTAATACAGGGTGAGCTACAATATCACAATGTTGATCTAATTTTAAGCTCATTTTCGTTGCAATGCTTGTTTTACAAGCGGAAAAGCCATACCCAAGTTTGCCCATAAGGTATTAAGTTCCTTATTTGGAAATTCACCTTTTGTGGAATCCTCAAAGTACAGGACCCTCGTGAATAGAGGTTTTACTGTGTGAAGGTTTTCAGAAGGCTTTTGATAAAGATCCTCTTAAATGATTATTGCATTTGACATGTATTTAAGGTAATACATGTGATTAGAGTAGCTGGTTATTTGACAGGGAACTGAGGGAACAGATAAGGGGTGAATGTTCAGATTGGTGTGATGTAATTAGTAGAGTACCTCAGGTATCTGTATTAGGACCGGTTTTCTTGCTGATATTATATCATGTTCTTAATTATTATGTAATGTAATTTGTGATGAGTTTGCTAAAATAGAAGGATTGTCAAACACTGTAGAAGATACTTAAGATATAGATGATATTATGCATTTAATGTACAGTATGTCAGTTCAGTGTGTTGGGTGAAGGTAACAAAGTATAAGTATATAGTGGGGAACACTGAGCCTGAAGAGACTACTTAGAAAATAACTTCTAAGATTTAGGAGTTTATCGATGCAATTTGGACACGGTGAAGAACCTATATAAAGGAGGACTATGTCAGGATATATTGATAAAGTGGAATTTATATAAAGGATGAAGTGTTGAATTTAGAAAGTCAGTACAAAATGTAACAAATATATTACTAACCAAATTTACCATACAAATCAATCACTACAGTGTAAAGAAGATATTTAATAGAAGAGCAACCGTATGTATTCCTAGGCTGAAGACAGTGTCCTATTCTGACAGTTTAATCCTTTAACTCTTGAATAGAGAAGACTGAATGGAACCTGATTCACATACAGCATTCAGAATCTTCTTGAGCATTGTCAGAATCCACCTATTGGATTTCTTCAGATAGAAGTCTTGTTCACTAGTGGAAGTAGAGGGGATTTTGGGATTGGTAGTGAAGCAGGAGCTGAGTTTTCAGACGAAGATCTGGATTTTCTGGTTGATCTGTGGTTCCAACCTGACCTATGGTCTTGGGGTAGGTCTTTGTGTAGGGACAAAAAGAATGATATTGCGGGTAGAAGCGGCAGAAATCTTTATTTGTAGGGCTGCTGGACTTACTCTCCGTGACAGGGCCAGGAGCTTGGCAATCTGGCAGGATCTTGGAGCTGCTCCTCTGGATCAAGGGGAGCCAGTTGAGGTCCTTAGGGTATCTGGTAAGAATGGGAGCACCCCACTGGAGGGTTACTGGGCTCACTGGGAAGAGACCCAGGGGCAGATCCAGGACGCACTGGAGGGATTATATCTCTCGGCTGCCCTGGGAATACCCCAGGAAGAGCTGGAGACAGTTGCTGGGGAAAGGGAAGTCTGGTCTGCCCTTCTCAGCCTGATACTGCAGTGATCCTCATCAGGAGTAAGCAGTTAGAAAGTGGATGGATGGACTTATTCAGAATTACCAGTGAAACATGAACCACTTGAGGAAAGTACAGGGAAGTGCTTTTAAAACTGACAACAGGAGGCAGTTTTTGTACAGAGAAGTTTGAAACTAGTTACCCAGTCATGCTATTGGAGATGACATCTTGACTGTTTTAAAATTTAAAAAAAAACAAAGCCCAAATGAGCTGGATGGGCTGCATGACCTCCTCTTATTTGTAACCAATTAAATAATAGATAAACATCACAGCACATTCTAATTAAAAATGTGATTATTTCTCAAATAGTAAGATTGTGCATCGCTGTATGATGCATTTAGGAAGCTCAAAAGGTTCTGTCACCTTCTCAAAATGTGACCTTCCTTGTTCTACTCATTACACTTCTTGCATTTTAATTTTAATCTTTGATCTCTTTCGGTGACTATACCTGACTTGAGTATTGAAATATGCTTAATGGGAATGTCACAGTGGTCTAAACGCCATCACTTTGGGAGGACTAAGCAGGACATCTGAATGGGCCTGAGCTCAGTCACTGGAGAGCTGCATGTGATCCATGTTACAAAAAATCCATTACACAGTCTGGCTCAATGTGCACTATGTGCTTTCTGAACAGCAGCTTTGGATTCCAAAGGACTCTAAATGCTGCCAGTTGAGCCTGCTTCCAAAGTCTGGAATGAATAATACAAGATAATGAATTACCCCAGATCTGTGTAGTTTTTCTTCAATTTGGAGCAAGGACATATACTGAACAGGCATAAAGGCTAATTAACTAACAAGCTTGACGGCTAATTCACCTAAGCAAAGGATGGTCTTTCCACTTTAGGGGATACAAGCGGTTTTGGCAGAGCTGTGTAGTGAAGCTTGCTCTAGTGTTTCTTCCAAAACTTTACCTCCCGTGTAGATTTTAGTTGGCTGCATTTACTTACAAGGCTTTTGCATACTTAGTAGAGGCTTACATTGCTACAGCTCAGCACTACATACGGTGAGGGATCCAGAATACTAATACTTAGAAGAATTGTGTATGGCCTTTGTCCTAGTTATCTCCTCTGTTTAATGGGAATACGAAGCATCTGTTCTACATCATTCCTCTTTAGGTTTCAACTCCATGGCCATGGTTTTCTATGCAAATTAATTAACATTGTTTATTTAGTATAATACAGAAACTAACAATTGACAATGTTTTAATTTGTCGTGAACAGGACAGTTAGGCGGCATCAGTTCAACATATTACAAAAAATGTAATGAAATAAACTTGGTTTTGTGCTGCTTGATAAAAATCAACTACTCCGATCTGTTCAGATTAAAGTTGAAATCTGTTTCTTTTTGTGTGATTAGAGCAAATTAAACCTAGATAATTGAACTAAGGGTATGTGACATTACTCCCGAAAATCACAGCTCTGTTAAAATAGATGCAAATACGTTTTCATCACAATAGGAAGCTGTTCTTGAATAATTTTTAAATGCAATGATCTATAAAAAGTGAGGTTGAAGACTTTAATGTGTGTATAGGATGTTACTACAAGATAATTATGATCATTGTCTTGTTGGGGGACTTTTCAAATTCTTTATAAAATGCTGCTAATTAGTAGGTTCAAATATTTAAATGTTTTCATTTAATCTCTATAGGTATGCTTTGTTATAATGTGCTTCCTAATTCATATACTCCCTCTGCCACTGACATTTTATGTACAGATCTCCCTGAAAACCATAGTTGGTAAATTGTTGAGTATCCGTGAAATACGGGCTTAGATTCCGTCAGTCAGTGTTATTCTTGTCAGTGGATAACACATAGGCTGTTAAAAATTAAAATATATATATACTTCAACATCAAGAATAATTAATGTAAAAGTAATCAAATGAAATTATTTTTTATGGTATGATTTTTTAATGATAGGAAAAGAAAATGACAAAAGAATATGCTTAAGAGAGCACTGAAATCACGTGCACATGAATTGGAAAATATGCATCTGAACGCTTAGCTGGCTGGACAGATGCATGGTTGTGTGAGGGTGATACTGTAAGGAAGAAATGCCAGATGATAACACATGGTCATGAGCCAGTGGAAAAGCCATGTTTTCAAGTTTATGCAGGGTGAACTGTGTATGAGCAAGGGTTTCCTGTGGTTGGGAAGTCTGATATTCAACATGAAAACCATGTACGAGAGAGTTCAATGATTGGTGAGAGAAGCCCTGAGCAAGTTCCTTAAACTTGTTTTCCATTTACCAGTTAAGAAGTAAAGGCTAAGGCCGTATTGTAAGTGCTGCAGCAATTTCTGATACACATACTTCGCTTCCTGTTCTCTGTGAAAACCCATTGCGTAAAGTGTCTGTACTAAAAGCCTTAATAATATGATTAAACTTTAATGTTCAATCATTTGTACTCTTCTTTTGACCTTTACTATTTCTTCTTTCAATGTAAGGAGCTCTTTGCTCCCAATAGTTCATATTACTGTCATGTGTTTTTCATATTGTGGTTATCAAATATTTGTGATATATGCACCTTTACTTTGGGACTGCATAGTGGAAATCCAGTACAGTATCTGGAATTTAGTTAGTCAGCAGAAAGTGCCAGAAGGCAAAATAATATACAGGAGGTGTTATTGTGTGTAATAATTTAGTAAATTGCTCATTGCCCACCAGTAGCGACTCACTGTACAAGATCATCTGTCAAAGTTTGATATTTCTTCAATACTCTTTTTTAACTGAGTGAATATTTAACAAGAAATAGTTTTAAAAATGCCCCTTTTACAAGTTTGATGATGTTTTAGCTTTACATACACAAAAAATGTAATGTTTTCTCCAAAAGAGATCTGTTTGCTGTTTGAAAGCAAATGTGCCACAGATAAGGATTTATTTAAAAAATAACCATCTTTGGTTCCATTCATTTTCATGCTTAACAAATCCCACATCTAATGAAATTCTCTTGTTATTCAGTAAATGGAGTTTTACAGTAATTGGATAGAATTAACGGTGACAAATGCCAAAGGAATTGAGTGTGTGATTTGAAGAAATCACCAGCCCTCACCTTGGAGATGGTGTCCATATAATAGTACATTGAACCAAGCAACAACTTTTTTTTACTGCCTCGGCGAATGTAAATTCTTTTCAGCAGTCAGACACCGTTTTTAATCTTTTCCATTTTTCTCCTCAAGGATATACTCCAAATTTCACCAGCGGAAGATGCAAGAGCTGAGTGAGGCTGGGCTCATGAACTTTCTGAGCCTCTTCCTGGTGCTCGCTGCCACAGCAGAGATGGAGGATGTTGTGAGCCGAGTGTCCGATCTGCTGGCCCTCCTGAGCCCCGCCAGCATCTCGTTGGCTCAGAGAGCCCTGATCTGGCGTGGGCAATTCGCCTTCATTCTGCTATACGAGGAGAAAGGATTAGATGTGGGTGTCTTGGCAGAGCAGCTCTCCCTGGCCTTCAAGCAGGTGGCTAAAGAGTTCTACCTGAAGACCACAGACCACACACGCAAGCTGAGCCTGTGGACCCTTCTCTCCGCGTACATAGAGGGGGTCCAGGAGGTTTTCGAGACCAGCTCCTACCTGCACCTGTCCGAGGAGAAGCTGCTGAACGAGGGCTTCAGTATGTTGTTACCAGCCTGCAGGGAGTCTGAACTGCAAACCACGCTTTGTTTCCTACAGACGATATTGGCACAGCTCAGGTAAGCATTGACTTTGTTTTAACAAAATACAGTTCCCCTTTGGTCATTCTTGACTTTTTTTTATAAATATGGAAGTCTACAAGGTAAATCAGTAACAACCGTACTTCAAATAAAAAAGGTGAAATGTTAGGCAATTAACAGACTTCACCTTAATCATCCACTGATGGAAGACTACTTTCCAAGGCCTACATTATAATAAATGATTAGATTTCTGTTGCCAAGATGCTTTTCAGTTTTGTAATAAATTTTGGGGATCTTTTTGCATCTGCTGGAGACTATTGCATTATCATTCATATTTCAGAAATTTCCCTGTGCAGTTTTAATTGAGATTTGTATTTAGAAAATAGTTAAAAATCATACTATTCTAAATATATATATATAGTATAAGCTGGGGATGCGTTCTTGAAAAATGTGCAGAGTGCTGGGCAAGAGTATTATTATATGATGTAAAGTTCCATGAGTTTGTGGTCTGTACCTGATTATGACGTGATCATCAGTGACACACTGGGCAGCGGAAACCGAATCTTACTATAAGTACAGTGGTGATGTATTTGCAAATGAACTGATAATATAATCATCAATATATAGCAGGATATTAGTAAACAGAAAAATTAGTCCTATTTCTATTATCTGTGTATTTGTTGAGAAAATAGTTACCCTTAAAGCAAATGTTGACAGTCAGCAGTGGTCAGCAGGTTTACAATTCAGAAAAAAGTCCTTAATATGCTTTTCATGTCCAATTAATGAAAACTTACACCCCTTATATCCCACTGCTTGGTTTACTGACTGCAACATACTGTAATAACATATTACATTTAAGCGTTTTGAGTAGAGTGTCCAGAAAAGTGCTATATAAGTATAAGCAATTATTATTTTTATTCGACTGCATTTAGTCAATGACCATATTCTACCTCTTCGTGGCCTCTTCTTCTACCTCTCTTCTAAAGCCAAGTAATGATTCCTTTAAAAATCTGCAATCTGACCAATTAAATATTGGCTAAATATAGGCTAAAATACTGCCACTGTAACTTGCTATTACAGACAGCTCATCCTGCATCTCCTTAGAGTGATGAGGATTATTAATGGGACAAAATGGGGAAAAAAACATTCAGTTATTGTCACACAGGTATTTATTACTTTAAAAATAAACCTTTCTGTCTTTGACTTCGTACTTCATTCATTTGAAGGTATTACAACATCTAGCCAAGGGGCCTCATATCACTAAACAAGTGACAACAGAGCATCTTATTGAATTACTCATTTGTGCCTGCAGTGGTTGTCCCTGAGAGACTGAGGCCCAATGGTCGTTGTGGGAAAGTCCTTGTCCCGGTCAGGTGATTGAACCCAAATGCAGAACACTATCCAGTGTCTGTCAGCTGCTATTGCGGACAGATTTAACCCTTTTGTTATGATGCTAAAGAAAGTTCACTTGCAGGACACGGGTATTTGTTACATTCTAATGTTTCTGTATTTAAAGACACTAGATACGCGTGTCAGATAGGCTATTGCTGATAACTTTTTTTTTTATTCAGCCTGAGCAACTGAGAGTAGTGGTTGGGGAGTATTGAGTAACTTTCAAAGGTGCTGTTATGTACAGCAGTGAACCGTAGGATAAATTCACTTCAGTATGAATATTTTAATAAGATTTCCAATGCTTTAGTTTGTTTTCATTCATAAGTAATGTTTAATGCAAAAGGCTTTTTAACTCATTACAATTCTTATATTTTTGTATGTAAGCAATGTTTGGCCTGCATACAGAAATTAGAATGAAATAATTAGACTGTTAACTGTTGTCTGACATGTAACATCAACATCAAATCAAATGATTTATTTTGTGTACAATTTTTCTGGCACCTTAAGTATTTTTATTAAATGCTAAAATCTAGTAATCCAAGTAATTTTAACTAATATAAAGTCCATCTTTCGAAATGTCAGTTTTTTACAATGCTGCTGTGAGATAGGTGGCAGATAGGGGTGTTTGTTTCCCCAGTTGTGGAATGTTGTGTTCTTCGCAGTGTGATTGGACTTGAATAGAAGGAATCTGTCCTACAGCTTTAGTGCGTGAGTCAGATCTGATGGTGATCCTTAGAACTAATGTGTTTTCTGGGGCTGCCCTAGTGACTCAACCAGTCAAGTCACCTCCTGGAGTGCAGGTCGAGATCACGGGTTTGCGTCTGGGTCATGTCACTAGCTGACTGTGACTGGGATTCCCCAAGTGGTGGCGCAAGTTGATTGAGCACTGCTGTGGGTAGCCCGAGCCTCACAGGTGCTGGCAGGCAGGCATTGCTGTTGGCAAGGGACGTGCCTCTCTGCCTGTAGGCACTGAGCCTTGACTTGTTAAAAAACAGTTGTGGCTTAAAGGTCTCTAGGTTGCAGGACCCTGTCTACACTTCATCATTCTCCACTGTGTAGAGTTTCCTGTATTAATGCGAGTTAGTTTTTATTATTTCAATGGGCAGGCAAAAAATGTGTTAGTGAAGAAAGTATAACTATGCAGTGATTTCACACTTTCAGAATGCAGAAGGATTCTGAACTGTGGGATCATGGAATCACCTGTGGCAAATCAGCATTTTTGACAGAATCTGGAAAAAACCATTAATAAAAATATATACTGTATGTGCAAATACATTATTGAGTTTAGGGCATTTGGTTTGCACAAAGTACAACCAATTTTTTTCCTAACTTTGGAAAGGTCTTTATGAATTGAATGCTTTAAATGTGAGAAATCCTTTGGAGTCACTTCATTCCAGTCCGCTTTTGTTTTGAAACATAGTTGTGGATAACATATTTAGCTAAAAAAATAAAACATCTTCATTCTGTACTTTTTTATCAGGTTAAACAGAGCTACTGTATTTAGACAACTGAACAGGAAAGAGAGAGAAAGGTCTTAAATGTTGAAATATAAAAAAATAAACTATGAAAAATAAATAATTATTTTTCAATATTTTCCAGTGGGAACAATTAAGGGGGGTAATTGTGTCAGATCAGGTTAATCTGAAAATCAGAGTCCTTAACTGTAAATTACATACATGCTGTCTCATTACATTTACAGCATTTCCAACAGAAAGCAAAAATAAAAGGATCAGGATCTACAAGATAAACAGTGATCCTGCACATGAAGCTTGTAAAGCCTAGCAATAATGAATAGAAAAATAGGATTTATTTTAACTGGAAAACATCCAAATGGTAAAATTCAGTTCAAGGTAGCTTAGCTGAATAATTTTTTTAAAGTTGCAAGATTCATTTTATTACTTATCACTGCATTTTCAACTGCTCACACTAAACAAAACAACATACATGATGTCACATGTATTCTCCACTCCCATATCTCCACTTCCCTGTTATTCTTTGTGGAGTATTTCCCCTCAGGCATTATTTTTGTTCATTTTGTGTTGCTGCTTTCCAGGCCAGCTAGATCAATTGCTCTTTAAGTGTTCAGATGCAAGTCCTATGAACATGACTAGTAAATATGTGAGTTCAGACACAGTAGCTGAATGCTATACTGCCACCTTAAGCACTTAAGTCTCAACGGAATGCAATCTTTAGTGTACAAGAAAACAAGCAATTGTAAACTGTGATACAACTACAGCACACTTTTACACATAAAAATTATTAAATGAAGAGAAAAGCTCAAAGTGTTAGATGTAATAAAATTATAAGAATCCTATGTGATAAGTTTATTTATGTAAACATTCATGAGAAAAAAAATAACAAGAACATTTACAATTTCTTTGTAAGAATTTACAAAGAGTTGTATGAAGTACGGGTAAAGTGAAAGCCCCTTTTGCTTAATTGCTTGTGATCAAGCTTTTTGACACAAAGTTGACATCTGATTCTTGCAGTGTTGAGTCACGTTGCCTTTCTTTTTCAGCTGTAAATACAAAAACTTGATATCATATTGCTGACTATTAGATATAAACAAATTTAAGAAGTCATGTCATGTTACTGCTCTGTTATTTTACATTCGTTTTCATTAATAATTTTGCATTGTGTTATTTCTAAATACACGAAACGATCTCGTGTTGTGGGTGGGCTCTTTTACCCAGCCATATAAAATGGGTTTACCTTAGCAGTATTTTTCCTTTTCATTTGTTTTGCCACTTTTTCTAAACACCCCGCAAGCAACACTTGTACTAAACAAGCAGAATAAGTTTTTGTCAGCTAATCAGTCTATATCTACAAAACGTTTTCCAGGATTTTAACAAAATGTTGTCTTGTTTCCTAAATTAGTTTTTTTTCCCCATTTTGAAGGAGGAAAAGTACCAAGACTCTTGATTATTCATTATATCATACTTTCCGCTTAGCTTCATTAATAACACCTCGTTTCGATTATTTCTCCGAATCAGTGATTCGGCGGAGCTGTCGTTCAAATCAGACTCGTTTCTTCAGTTCAGTGGTGCTGTTGCATGTTGGGTGGAACGGCTAATCAAATAAATGACAGAATCTTCTGAATGATTTAGTCTACTTTGTGAAATCGTATGACTTGCTAAAAAGAGTGGAGCTGCCCAGCTCTAATGCACTCTACAGCTGCATAGTTTCAGAAGCTAATATTGAGCTTCCGTTGAGCAGAATGTTATTATAGATTTGTTTTTATTGGATTTTATTTAATGAGATACTTAGTGTGAATAAATGTGACCCATGTATTTTTGGATTTCAATTAATTATTTGTGATAAATATTACCGTCATTTAATGTTATGATTGCAGTATGACATAAGATTTTTTTAAGCAAGGCACATTGTCCAGTCTGTAAGTCCTTATGTTGCTTGGTGGAGGTATGAGGGAGGCACTGGGTATGGGAGTCCATAAATATATAAGTACATTCCAACACCTTCATATACATATTTACATAAGATTGTTACAGTTAGACATTTGCTCACTTTAACAAAATCTAGTCTGACACATAGTCCAACTGGATACAACTAATATGCTGAAAGCAGCATTTTTTAAGACAAATGTTTGATAACCAAGAAAAATTTTAAACTAAGTAAATAAAAGTCCATTTGTAAGACCACCTCTGTACTGTATTTTATGGAAGTGTCTTGCAGGGTCCTACAAAACATTCTAGTTCAGTTTTAACTTTAAAAACCAATGGTTTCTATTGCAAATTCTTACCCAACATATGTTTTAGAGGGTGCCTCATAATTTAGTATGTGTGTATAAAATGTATACGTAATATATATCTAAAAAATATATAGGGGAGCATGAGTATTATTTCTTGCTAGCGGGTAGAAGATGAATGATTTTTGTCACATTTTTACTGCTTGATGAGTTGTGTCCTTGGGGTCAGGCTTAAGCCTGTGTCACCGTGCTGCTCATTACTCTTGAGCTAAATAAGGGCTGATTGGATCTAAATTGCCTCCCGCACAGGCCGCAGATGAGTGCAGTGAGCTGGGACGACCTGCTATTCAGGCGGGGAGTAACCCCGGTGTGCAAGAGCTGCATTAGCACAGCGCAGGTGAATGAGAGGCTACCGACGCCGCCAGCAAAAGGAATCTAAATGTAAAAATCCTTTGATGCCGGCTGTATTAGAATTTGAAATGTAGGAAGTGACAGGGTGATGGTACTTATCAGCTCGGGCTGGATTAGAGAACATTGTCATCTGGCTGTATTATGACTAAAGAATAAAGATTGCGGCTGAGCACTTGGCAGCTCGAGTTTGGCAGAGCAGATGCTGCTGCCGCCTGCTGCTTGCGCGGAAAGTCTCCTCAATGAGCACTTCCAGCGCGCCTCAGCTCAGGCAGAGAACACTGCAGGTCTTGCGTTTTGGAAAATCACGTTTCTTTATCCTCTCACAGTGCAGGAGCAGAGCGGATTGACCTCCTCTGTATGATTATAATCAATCATCAATGTTTTCATTAATTAATAAACTAAATTAATGTACGAGATGAGGGTTTTAGATGTTTTTCTTGTTTTTAAGTAGATTATTCCTGGACAGGTAATGCATCAGTCTTATCCTGTTCTTTTATGGAATGAAGACCTTAGTATTTGATTTATTAACAAAATGTACAGTGCTGCAATATAGCAGTGTGTTTTATTTCAATATTAAATCTCAAGTATGAAATCTTTCTGAAGTTTTAGGTACGTTTTTCGCTACGTCTTAAAACGGCTATGGCTGTTTATTAATAGAATTTTAAGAATGAATCATTCTTAAAAATCTTAAAAGTAAGAATTAGACAACATACCCACCACTTTCAAATTACAAACTCACTTCACAATAGTAATTTTTAGTTTGCCAGAAGCTTTTGTTTTTTTCATTTGTGAGAATTTGCTTTTCTCTATCAAGTTCTGGGTGTGACGTGTTGCTGACAAAGGTTTTGGTTTCCTCCATCCTCCTTTATGTACTACTGTAGTAAAGCTGATATTGCTGCGCACCTAGGATATCTCTCCTTAGTCCAACCCCTGCATAAACGTACACATTTTCAGATCGACCTCCTTGGAAATGTACTTTGGGATGCTGAAAATTCTAGTTGTTCTCAAATAATAATTACACCTCATTCTGTATATCTAATCTGTGGGAAGCTTTCTTGAATAATACGTTTGTTTGAATTAATTTACTAAGAAAAATGGGAAAAGCAAATCCATTAATAGGTGATCTAGGGCCTCTTAAATGTCCACAAAAAATGTTGGTATTAGTGTGGTATTAATGGTAAGTTAGTCTTACAACTAGGCTGACTTAGTGTTTTATTATCATTAAATTATCACTACAGTTTATAAATAATCTGTGTGTACCTTGCATATACTTACTTTTCTGTTCTGAATTTGTTAGGTTCATCGTACTTCTTAAACCTTTCTTTTAAAATATCCTCTGATACCAGTCATCATTTGGAAGTCAATTTTCCAAACAAAAAAGCTGGGTTTTTTTTACATTACTGTTAATAATGGCAATTTTCCATTGAATTTCCAGTTTCCAGATTTTCCAGAGAAAGAAAATATAGCAAAGTCTTGAATAAGTTCAGTCTTATGTACAGTACTGTATGTTATGTGTATTTTTTTTTTAATTTTGATGATCACGAACTGACCGTCTCCACACTGTTCAGCTAACAGGGAGAAGTGGCGGTTCTGTTCCTTGAACCCCAGCCTTCCGTTTTGTGACAGACACACACACGTGCATTTTTGTCCCCGCATCTGTACATCGCCACATTCAGACCCTGTCAACACTTGCTTCCCTCCTTTTCCTGCCAACGGCTCCAGTTAATCGCTAATCAGGGTTAATTAAGGCCTTGGGGTAAGACTGAGACCAGAGTAACAGCTCAATGGCACAGCTGTAATAGCCAATTTAGTTTCCAGCGTGAATGAAACCATTGATTGCTTAGAGCTGAACAAATACATAAGAAGGACTGAGGGTTGAATGGAATTTATACAAGTGAGGGATTCGCGGGTGGGGTAGTTTTTTCTTTGCATGAATGCTTTTGCCTTAAGCTTGCCTCCAGTTTTGATTTTATGTTCTGTGGGGTAAGACTGCTTCTCAAATTTCAGATTTAAAGAAAAAGATGGAACCGAGTAGTGAGTCTTTAAAATTTCTTCAGAAAAAGAAATGGGACGGAAATTCGCTCATCGCTAATCACTAAAGATTTTTTCGGATTATCCGAAGCCTCTTGTGACAGAAAAGCATTGGGGTTTTATAGATCAGGTGACTTATTTACGGTTGCTTGTGAAGTCATCCTAAAATGGCAGAAATAATTGATGCAGAGGGAAAATACTTCAGGATTCAAATAAGCAATTCTATGGGTTTTTTTTCTGAATGGAAAACTGAAATGTTTGTGTAAATGGCAGTTTCCAGAAGCAGTGTATGATTTACAGCAAGGCGAGCGTGACTGTAGTGCATGTAAACAGCAGCTTGCCAGAGAGGTGTCCATGCAGAAGCAGGAGTCGATTGTGACATGGGAGCCAGGGAGAGAAGCCCAGGAGCTGCTTTTACTACCTTATACAAACCATTGAGCACACAAACAAAACCTCTTTTCCCAAACAGATTACCAGAACAGAAGCAAATGGTTTTGTCACAGCTCAAGAAAAAAAAAATGTTATGCTTGAATTACATAAAATCAAGACCTGAAATACAGTTTAGAGTTACAATTTTGGTATGTACTGTAGGTTCAATTATATGAGGATTTAATTGCGTTTGGGGAATGCCACTATTCCTGTTACTGTAATAACTATTAGCTGTTACAGTTTACTGTTACTGTAATAACTGTAGTTTAATTTGAAGTTGCAGTGGGTACTGTATACGCACTAGAAGAGTGAGAGGTCTGAAAAAGTACCTTTCGAATTTGCTGCAATTCACTCTTATAGGGTTATCATAGACCTGTACAATAAAGTAAGTCGCATTGATCTTCTCAGTATTGCTACCTTAGCTTCAGCATTGGCATAAGCAATGCGAAATATGCAGTGTGATGTCGTGGTAGCAGTGTGGATGGGTACCGAGAGCCGTGGAGTCTTAACTGGAAGGTAGTGAGTTCAAATCCCAGGTGGAGCAGTGCTGTTATATCTTTGAGCAAGGTACTTTCTCAGATTGTTTCAGTAAAATTCCCAGCTGAATAAATGGGTACTGATGTAAGCCTCTTTGGATACAAGTGCCAGCCAAAAAAAATAATAATTAATTAGAACTAAAATCTATTTCTCAGAATTGTTGACTGTTCATGGTCAGTTGTATAGGTAATTGCTAGCTATAGGCTGTTTATAAAAATGTAACCATAATAAAAATGTAATCCCTGTTCTGTAAGCAATTTTTACAAAAAACTGCTGTTAAACGGTTCAAAATTAATTCTGCTTTAGTACTTTGCGACTAAATCAAAATTTTACTGTTGCTGTGATCTAATATACAGTAGTATGTATAGTAATTTGCATCGTTAGACACAAATTTCTAAAAATCAAACAAAATAGTACCAGGCATTTGTTTTATCACAGAAGAAATATCAATATTTATTTAAATGCATTTCAATAGAAAATCACTTTATTTAGATTTTATTTTGTTTTATGTTTTTTGTTCTTTCTTTTTGCCCTTTAAAGGGATACTAATACATTGTGAAATGATCAGTTATTTTTATTGGGCTTAGCCTAAATAATTTTGGGATATGTTGCCTTACATATGACATGAACTGCAATTTTCCCATTGTGAAAAGAACTCAGTTTCTCAGTACTTTTTAATTAACACAGTTTAATTTGACAAAAATGCAAGTAGATATTCTAAAGCAGTAAACAAATAGGTATTCTGTAATTAAAACTATTTTCACTGCTGGTAAAGCACAATTCTTGATAAATCAATTTAAAGACTGTAATTTGTTTAAGACAAAACATTGTTCTGTTGTCTTATTCACACCTTTTTAAAATAAAAGCCTTCAGAAAGAGTTTCCTGCTTCTAATTTTATTTTTTTCTCACCACTAAGGCTGAGGTTGTTATGATAGTTTGGAATGGCATCTCATGAAATATCTTAACAGAAGGATCTTATTCAGTGTGTTGCTCTGATGTCTGACATTAGAATGTAGGCATTCCTTGATGCCTTTGTATAATTATGAAGAGCAAGCTGCACAGTGCAGCTCTGAAAGCAATTAACACGGACAAATCCAAAAATAGAGCATACAGGGAATGGTTAAATGGGAAGGGAGGGTAACATTCACTAAAACTCAGAGGAACTAAAGCTCATGCTTGCAAAATTGATTTTGTACATTTTTCTTTTCTCATAATACCTTTGAAATAATGCAGGCACTGGAATTAATCCATCCATTTGCACTGGGTCCTTTAATTTTTTGTCTCAGCTCTGTAACACAGCTTCTCGTTAACTTTTTAATACCCTTTTACTGGCCCAGATTTTTGGGTTGGAGGGCACTCATTTGCACATAAATAGCCGTTAACTGATAGATTCCCAAAGGTCTCCTGTTGCGTTTAAGTCGCAATGACCTATTTAGCTAGCTTAAATTTGTTTTACTGAATTATTATAATTCCTTCCACAGTACTTATATTTTGTGATTAATGCATTTTTCACGATACAATTAAAGTATAATTACACAGTTCTGCAATTTACTATCATGGTATTATCATCATTAGGGAGAGATGATTTTGCAAATATTAGAAGAATTAGACTCCAGATACGTATCACTTTTAGTATTATTAACTAATTAAGACTGGAGAACCCTTTACATCTTCGAGATAAATCTAAAATGGCAAATCACTGAGAGCAACAAAGGTTTCAAAATAATAGAGGACTAATTTATATGAAACTATTCATTACATGTGTCTTTGTCTCAGACCTACAACAGAGCCTGACACCCCTAACAGAGTTCTACTCTAATAATATCACAGTAGGATCTTGATGTATTTAGTTCTGTTAAAGGGAAATTTTATCTATTCCAGGGTCGTCAGATTCTCGCCAATCAATTATTTCTGGCCCTTGGAGCCACAGGGTACTTTTTGCTTGGAAACAAACACAGAAGGTGGCTATACTTTGTAGTTTTATATAATCTGCAGTAGATAATGGGCATCAGTCAATAGTATCGTTCATTTTCTATTTTTTCTTCATCACATTTAATTTCTCTGAATTATACTCCAAAGCTTTCAAAAGCTTTGCACATGCATGGAATTGAATACTTAAAAAA
This sequence comes from Atractosteus spatula, assembly GCF_055471065.1. Taxonomy (NCBI): domain Eukaryota; kingdom Metazoa; phylum Chordata; class Actinopteri; order Semionotiformes; family Lepisosteidae; genus Atractosteus; species Atractosteus spatula. The sequence goes on along the minus strand of NC_142707.1, from coordinate 47,004,679 downwards.
TGTAATGAGATATTTACAATTATACGAATAGAAAGTAATCAACCCAAAACAGACTTGTTTTCCAACTTCATGGCCTAATGCTCTGTTAAATACAGAGCCTGTTTGTTCCAGCATAGCAGTACTGTTCCCTCCAAAGGTTTTAACCCAGCAAAGCCAAAACTGTCATTTTTGCTTTACTGCCAAGCAATTTTGTATTTGTGATCTTAAAAATAATGTGAATGATAATTACAATATGATTTAAGTTTTATTTTGTGACCAGTTCCATTCATGCATTTGATCATATTGGAAAGAGTGCTTTGTGTTAATATCAGTGATTTCCAGTGACCATATTGGGACACATTCAGATAAAAGAAATTGCAGCATAAACGTTAAATTGGCAGCTTACTGTATCTCACTGTTTGACATCTGTGACCCACTGAGCTCACCAAACTCTGTGTAATCTTTTCAGATGCTTAGATACAACTTTGAATATTTCCCTATTCTTGGGTGTTTTAACCTGATTTTGTTCTGCAGTATGTGAAAAGCCTTCTCAGTTGGATTTAAACTTGGTTTAACCTGACGAGTTTAAGATTTTTCTGTTTTCTTCTGATGAACACTGGCATATATGTGGGGTCGTTGTGAAGATGTGTGATGAGGTGCCGCACAATAAGAGTGGAAGCATTTTGTTCTAAATAAGCAAATTGTTTCTATGAACTTCAACATTTTCTGCTGCTGTGATCATCAGTTACTTCATGAACAAAGACGCGAGAGACCATTCCAGAGGTGGCCACGCAAGTTCAGCCCATGAAATTACTTTACCCACGCCTCAGAATATGATCAGAAGTACAAAGACGAGCCAGACAAGTTGTGGAAAAAAGTTCTATGGCCAGGTGATAACAAAATAGACCAAAGTGGTGGGCAGATTAACAAGTGAACGCAAAGGAACTGCAGGTGCTCCAAAGAACACCACTTCACCTTTGAAACATGACCAGGCGAGGTCTTGAGATATAGCTGTAAATAAGATGCTATGAATATTTGTAAAATCTAGGTTTACAGCATAAGTTCTTATTTTCTGAGTATCTTTTTTTCCCCCAATAAGATTGACCTTTTGACAGTAGTGACTCAGCTGCCTTACTGATGGTAGTCTAAATGCTTTAATTTTTTTCTTTGTAATGTAGATTTATGGAAGTTCTGTTTCTCCAGCTCATATTTATAGCAACATATATTTTTGTTTACTGTACATGAATTCTGGGGGTAAAGCACTTAACAAACAGTTCCTGAATGAAAAATGATTTTGACTCGAATTAAATAAAGACAACTACGAAACTAATAGCAATAAACATGAAAACGTGATGAATGAGATGAGCAAGTCTGGGGCGCTGTATAAATGGCAGGAGGGAGAGGATTTGCTTTGCCTGCTGCAGCCCGTGATGTGTTTGAGCAACCATGGTGTCTTGTAGATTTCTGACCGCTTCATGTCTTTAACCTTCATCAAATCTTTGCGTGTGGAGATCAGCTAACTGGAAAACTGTGATAGCCACAGAAATGGGGGCACCTGGAAACGGTATAGCAAAGCTTCCAGAAACGGAAGAATCGGCATGAACTACTGATATACGTTAATTGATCGGTGTTTTCCCAAAATAATGCCACAGTGTGTTTTGGTGGCGTTTACTACATAACGTGTGTTAGTATGTCAGTAAAGAAATTCCATTGTTGTAGGAAGAGGATCACCAATGCTAAATTTTGGTGTAGTTTGCCTTTATGTTGAGGGCTCTTGAGATGTAAAAACTGAATCATTATGTCGCCTTATTAATGCATACTGTAATTAGGCATGATTCAGGTAAAAGACTGGCTGCATCACCAGTTTGTACTACCTACTTCTTTTACATGCAGTGGTGCAACAATCTCAAACCGTCTTGTAAATACTTGTCTGTTTACTGGAGGGAGTACAGGCTTAGGCCTCTGTTTCAGAACAAAATCATAAAGCTGGTGTTGTCCCCACTGACTTCATTTCTAGAACTCAAACATGCTCGGTTTTATTTGACACTTTATTAAATGGTCTGAACTGCCCATTCTATAATTGTATGACCATTTCTTCACCTGCACAAAGTCTTGTGCACGAGAACAGTGAGTTCAGATCCTGAAAACTATTTTATTTAATATTTTGAGGATTTGGTGTTAAAATCTAAAGACAGTTGCCTTTGGATTTAGTATCAAGTATCAAGTGTTAAACATTGACCTTTCAAAAAGATGGCTTCAGATGGCTAGTCTTCTTGGGTTTCTTGATGTTTCCCCAATCCCAGTTCAGATGGACTAAGCTGGACAATCATTACATTTACACTGCTGTTTTATTATATGCATTTATTGTATTTCAGTAATTCCTTTCAATCTAAATTGTCTTATATAAAGGTGTAATTCATACATTAAAACACATGTCTTTGACAGCTCATTTAATGTTGCAAAGGAATGTGATATAGAAATGAATATGTCCATATGTTAGTTGTATCTATAACAAATCTTCATTCATGCAAGTTTATGGTTTGTGTTTTCTGTTGATATGAATCAGAATATGAATTCTATTTGTATAAAGGATATTTTGTATAAACAGGTTCTATGACGTCCCTAAAACTCAATCTTGGAAAAGAACATGGTTTTAGTAGTAAAATGAATACACTTCTGTCTATGTATGCTGATATTGTATAAATTATAACAGCCAGTGTGTGTTGATGTGTAGCTATAGCTAGCAGCCTATTTCTGTTGTTTTCCCTGCTTTGGTCTGTAACTACAGTATATTTATTGTGCAGTAGCACAAGATGGAAAGAGGGACTGGACTTTATGCAAATAGTTAATTTATGCTAATTGTTCATGTAAATGCTCATTCACTCTAATGGTGTTGTCTGTGCGTGTGTTCTGCTGAGGTGTGGGGGAGGGGCAGTATCGTAGGCATGAGCTGCAGTAAAACTTTGGAGGTCTGAGACCCCGGGAAGTTGTGGCTGCTTGTGCAGGGATTATGGAGCTAGAAAGGCATAGGGTCTTGTTCCAGGAAGAATTAAATGATAGGCTTATTAACACTGACCACTGCTCCCACAACCCCCAGTAGGTATGTATAACTGGGACCTCCTGTATGGGGTCTGGGAGTTGCAGGTGCATGGCACTGCCATCTATTTTGTTGTTCCCACCTTTCTCTGGTGAAATTGCTCACTGTACTGCCAGAGCTTAAAGTAGTGTCCTGATGGGACCTTATTCCTTAGGACCCATTTGCCAGGATTGCATTACATTAATGCACACACACACACAGTTCAGTCTTCTCCTTTGTTGACTGAGTTTCTTGATAATGTTTACAGTATGTTGACCACTTCTGCAAATCCTAACTACTTGTTCATTTTAAGTATTGAAATGCAGTAACCTGTATGCTAACCGGGCAATTTTGAGAAATAGGCTTCCGTTTAAAAGATTTGGAAAATCAGACCCTCTTCAAGCACTTGGAGTATGAATTCTGTCATAATTGTCTCCATGTGGAAATTGCTGTTCCTATGAGCACCCACAGATGACTTCAACAAATGCGTTATTTTGCTCTGCATAAGTTTTTTAGCTTTTAATTCAAAATAATAGACTGGGATTCACTCAGCTGAAACATTCACACCTTGACATACTGTATTGGCCAGGACATTGAATTCCCTTGCTTAGATTGTGCTGTTTGTAGCTGTTCTGACAATGATCCAAGTCAACTGTTCACAGACAATTTGAAAACGGATTGATTTAAAAAATAGATTCCTGAACTGTAATGGAAGATTGAAGGGGGTGTGTGTAATGGTTGCACAAAACGCTGTGCCTGTACTGGAAATGTGTCCTAGTGTATGTTTATAAATATGTGTACTCTATATGTACCACATAGGCTGTTTACAAGAATTCAGTTTCCAGTAAAACAAGATTAAATGTAGGATTCAAATGTTGTCTTGTAAAATCTAACCTGATAGGTGTGAAAGCCCCATTCCACTGTAATAACGGTGCTAATGAATTCAGACTGTAATCGATTGTCTCAGCTCAAACTAGATTAGATGCAACCTCGCTGGAAGGAGCAGAGTGTCTGAAATGCACAAGGAACCCAGCGAGCTGGGGTTACGCTCACCCCTGGCAGCCTCCTCAGTGGTTTGCTTTCATCCTGTGGAATGAAAGGACAGGAGGATCAGCTCAGGCCTAAATAAGATTACAGCTCGTTCAGCAGCTTATCTGGGCTAATGCCAACTAGTGTGGCTTTGCGCTTCCTGAGGGGTTTGCAACAGAGACTGTTTACCGCGCATCATCCGCCAGCGCCGTGCTTGCAGGCTAATCCTCCTCAGTGCTGGAGAGTTATAGGATTCCAAGTGAGCTGCTGTGACTGACAGAGCAGCCAGCCCCTTGCAGTCTTCAGCCTGCAACCCCGTATTAATCTGTACCCTTGCGAGCCTCCCGTTGTCAATCCCCAAAGCGTGCGGATCTCTGCACGGCAACTACTACTAATAAAACTAATCAGCTGGCAAGAGATGTGCATATTTCACATCTGCTCTTCAGACGCAAAGAAGGGATTTTCTGTTGGTAGAACTTAAGTTGTGTTCAGTTGCATATTTGAAGAAACAGTTTAGAAAATGTTTGCTTTTGGTTTTATTTCCATCTTGAAAGCACTGATGTGGTTCCTAAAGTTATTAAAATGGAATAGTGTAGTTTTTATGTTAATGCTGTATACCTTACTGATATCCTGTCTCTGCAGAAAATCTAATTCTTGTAGTAGATTCTTATTTTGATGCATATGCTTATCCGCGTTCTTGTATAGAGAATCAAACCAACAAAAACAAAGATTTCTGGATTTAAGTATGTAAAATGTGCAGAAAATACAGGGCAGTAAGTCTACATTTGCTGTTCTCAAGACTCTCATCTCAGTCATCTGTTGCAAACCAACAATTTTTAAAAATCAACAACATGGCCATCATTTCATGGAAGAGTTGGGGCTGAGACAGGTGGGTAAATATCATATTGGGGGCCACTCTCCTTTCCTTGAATGAATTCCACCTACACTGAATAATTTTCTGCTGGTGATGTGAGGCTAAATCATGTTTGTTCTTCCTTGCATTAATTTGTTTTAGGGATGGGGGGGGTAGTGTCCCACTATACTGTACTAGTTACTACTGTTAATAATAATTAATAATTCCTTACACTTATATAGCACTTTTCTGGATGCTCCACTTAATGCAATGCAATGGCAGCCAAAGATTTCTGCCATATGAAATCTGGAGTTCTGCCCAGTGCAATGGGGGGGTTGGGGGGGCCATATTGTCACGTCTCACCTGTCACATTCTGCCCTTTCTCTTGCGTCTGCACTGGCTGGAACACATCCTGATCAAGTGGTGTTGTATGTCGGAGCAATACTCCACTGTAATTTCTGACATTTAAGAAAAGAATTCTGGAGCAGATCAATGATTCTGTGGCCCACGGTGAATGTGGCATTATTGTGATTCGATCCACAATTGCGTTTTTAATTAGGGGGTGTAGAGTACACTGGTGCACACATTTATAAGAACACCTTAGTTTCAATGCAGAAGTATGCATTTATTACAGAAATTAGTCCTTAATGTTCGCAAATTAGTTTTACAAGGAAATAATAATTCACCGACATTAACGTTCATTCAGGGTGATTTTTTGGGTCATTATCTTCACGGCATCTGAGATTCTGCTTAAACAGCTTCTCCATAGCTGAAACATCAGCACCGCAGGATTTAAATACAGTGATACTACTGCTGAACCACGATTCTTTCAGTTTTGTGAAGATGTCCAACACCAATGCTCGAAAAAAGATCCATGTAAGGTCTGTTTGTATTCTGTTGCTATAAAACTTGAAATGTATGTTGTGTATAAAAGCCAGTAATCAGTACAATCAGAAGTGAATACTTAACTGTATCAGATTTTGTCATGACTTTGTGATTTGCACAGTAAATCAAATATAAATATAAGAAAAGACATCCCTTCAGGAACATTAGATTTTTTTTTTGTATAGGCAAAAATAATGTAAAATGTTATTTGCCCAAATAACAACTGCCTAGCAAAAACAAGAACGAGTTACTGCATGATATATTATTGTCTTTCAAACAACTAAGAAACAGCATTACCGCTTATAGAATGTACAAATGCAATAATCCTGCCTGTGCATTAATGAAGATTCTCAATTGCGTTGACCAGAAGATAAATGGAAATGGGAATGATAGCGCTTTCATACAGATTGTTTTTAATAAGCGTGTTATTTAGTTTATCAGTCTGATGCTGTAATACCTCCCATCCTGCTCTCCTAGACAAATTTGTTAATGTCTTTTTTCTCACTGAGAACATTGATTCCCTGCAGACATATCTCTATTAAACCTCTAGAAACTCACAACTTCCAAATTAGATTAAGTAGCAGAAATGGAACTAGTGGAATCAAAGAAAATTGAGTGAGTTATTGAATTCATGCCACAACGTCTCAAGATAAGATATCTGGATATCTAGTAAAGCAACGCATATGCCTCGGTCTTACTTAACAGTGTTTTTCCTCTGCTAGATTGGATAGGGTACCTTCTTGCTCTAAAAAACTCATGTTTCTCTCCAGCTTTGAATTATATGCAGCAGATAATTCCTTTTAATAATGCAATTAATCACAGCTATGGACGATGAACAAGTAGTGTGTTTGCTTATGTATTGTATTAGCTTATTTATAGACAAGACTGATGATCTCTGTGGACCTCCCATCTGAGCATAACAAAACCGCTACTTCGAAGTACACCTTATGCTGGGTCCCTGTGAATTTGCCATATCATAGTGTTGTCAGGAAGAAATACAGTCCTAAATTTGATGCAGTCACAATTACCGGCAATACAAATCTCCTAGTTATGAAAAAAAATGTCAAGCTCAACATATTTAGGAGGAGGCATGTGCATTTGCTTCATCTTTCCAGTGCTGGCACAAGGGTTGAAAGTGGTGAGCTGAATTCATTGACTGTTTGGCAATAGCAAAGTCCGAGGGCACTAGAGAAATGAAATGGTTGATTCCAAATATACAGCTGTTTCTTGAAAGAAGCCAGGGTACCAACTTAAAAACATGGCTAGGTTGCTTTTTCCAGACTCCCACAGCCCTTTGTATAACAGTGCCTGCTGTTCTCATCCCATTTGAAAGTATGGTTATGCATTCATTAATTTGGAAGGGGGTTTGAAGTACTACAGTCACATAGCTCATAAAATAATTAAAGCAATTAGTTTGTAAATAGTTTGAGTCTCCTGTCTTTAAGGATTTTATGTCATTGTATATGTATGACTCTCTGTATGTTCTGTCCTGGAAAAACCATGAACCTCAAAGTAATTCAAACACAAATGTTCGACCCATTAGAAGGGTCAAATGTCATATAGACATTTTCAGAGAGTAAATACTGCGTAGGTTGCTCTGTGTGTGTATATATATATTCATCACTTATCTGCACTCTGCAAAGAGTCTTAATTTTTCTTTGTGATCTTTAAGAAGATTCTCTGTCTCCGGACATGGGAAGTAGTTTTCTTATAGCAGAAGAGAGTTCCTGTTTGTGGCCCACTTTTTGGACATTTTTCATTTAACCAGAAGGCCTTGTTAATGGCTTCAAAATCGTATGAACCATTATCTTTATTTGGTTATTTAGTGGGATGTTATTCCTATAGTCTACTATTTATCTGTCATTGCTCACAAGCCAAAAACATTCTACTGTAGATGTACATTGCGTCGTAGGTAAATAAATGTATGTTAAGCATATTTGAAAATTGATTGGCTCATAGGCTCAAGGCATGCTTTGTAATGCAGACATAATTGGAACAGTATACAGAGATTAGACAAGCTCCCTCTCAGGACAAAGATTTGTTCCAATTGGCCAAATGTATTCAGAGAAACCATAATCTGATATTTCTTTGCCCTCAACAAGTTAGGAATGAGGTGATGTTGTGCAAGTTTCAGATCTGTTCATTCATTGGTTTTAAAGATTTTTTTGTAGAAAATTGAGCAACACTCCTCAGTTCTCACATAGGGAAGTCACACCGTGTGACCTCATTATATGATCAATAATATGCCCTTTCCACAATCACTGCAGATCCATATCCAGATCACACACATTTTCATGAATCTAGCACAAGATAACCACTGAGAGGTAATTTGAAATGTATGCATTGTATTCAGATCTTCAAATTGATTGGCTCATTACAACTGTTTTTTAAGTTAGCAGCTTGCCATGATCAGTCTTGTCAAATATTACTGATACTATTTTTTTTGCTTTATGCAGTGAAGGCATTCAGGTAGTTTTCACCAAATCCAAGATGGCGGCCAGACCATGTGACCAATCACCTTGTCAGGAACATAATTTTACTAAGACACAACTTGCTAAGATTAAGACCTCTGCATTGATTTTGACACAACACATTTTTGAGCAAATTGTCAGGAATCCATTATCACTGGTCTGTTACTGTTGGTGTAATTTTCACTGTAACACAACTTCCACCAGGCCTTTACAGTTCTCTAAAGGCTTTCATCTGCTGTCGTCTAGGGGTTTGGAAGTCTTAGGCATTTGAAAATTACATGGCGGTTTAGTGAAAAACCTTCATTAGCCTAGCCCTGTGATTGCTTGAGTGATGTTTGGGGATCGAGGGCACAGCTCTCTCACCTGTACATATTCTTAGCCCTCTGTGAGTACGGCTTCTCTGCTGTCCATGGTCCTTTGAGAGTTTCTGCCACGGTTCACCTCCTGTCCTGGCGATTGTGGTGGCGGAGCTCAAGTCAGCTAGCTGCTTCTGGGCAGAGCTGGTTGAACTCCCCCCAGCTGCTGAGTGTGCAGCCCCAATGGGCTTCACAGCATCAGCAGTACAGTACCTCACCCCCAGCCCACTCGGTCACAAACAAGGATTATTATCCCTTCCCCCAGCATGTTTAGTGAACGTAATGAACACAGGAGTTGTTTTAATTTATGTGTTGGGTGAATTAAACAATGGCAGTGATTCATTTCTTATTTTGTTTTAAATTTTTCTTTCTGCTTTATTTAAACCTATTTTATGGACACCAAGGGGTGATAAATATCCTTGTTGCTATACTTTTTTTTTTATTCAGGCAGTTACATTTATTAAAAAAATACGGCTAATAAAAAGTATATTGTTGTACTGGGAAATTTTATTTCTCTCTAGTTCCAGTTCCTTTCTTTTTTCCAAAACATCTCGTCTTGCTTCAAGATGGTGGTAATAGAAAAAAAAGGTGCCTGTGTACATTTCCTCCATAGACTGCCCTTTTCATCTCTTTCAGGTATGGGATGTGACACTTGATAGTGCATTGGCTACACCTCAGCATTGGGAATGAGATGTATTGCTGTGTTTTCATTGCTTTTATGTCTGTAGGAAGCACGGGTGCTTTTAAATCCAGGGTCAAGAGCTGCTCTTGGCATTCTTACAGATTTCTGATTTCAATTTCTTGAAAAGCATTAAGTTTTTCGGATTTTGGCATCTTATTTCAGATGGGCTAATTTCGGCAGGCATTTTATTTTTACTGTCATATACAGATTAAGATTTCTGTTTGACCATTCAGGTATTTGTCCTGGCATATATATGCCATGCACCTCAGGAGTTTTAGCTAGCGAAGAGGGAGTTGAATAAAAGCCCTGATTTATGAAAATAGCAAATTCAATAAAACACTCCCAAGTCTCCTGCTGTTGTTTTTTTATTAGTGTTTTATCCATAGTTGTATGTTAATGACCGCATTCATCTCTTAAAGAAAGGATTGGCTAGCATAGTCAGATCACATGTTGGAGAGACCCTTATGTCAGGTGCACTGGGCATGTACTGTAGTTAACTGGTGTAGACTTAGGATTCCCATGCCTGATATCGGCCATGCTCTGCTGATGCAGCAAGGTGCAGAAATGCTGTGACTAACGTGTCACTTGTAGAAATAATTGGTTTTGAGAGCTGCTGTTTACATTCACACTGTGTGGCTTCCAGCCTTGCTCTTACTTTTTTCTGTCCAGGGATAAGGGATCAAGACCACGTAACATCATAAACAGCAGGGTAGGCAACATACAGTAAACAGGAGGCTCAGAATCCAATTTCGGGGATTAACACCTCTCTGATGGCCTCCCCACTTTTCCCCGGCTTGCATTTCAGACTCTCTTCTATATGTGCGAGCTTATATCCTACAAACAATGAATTTTTTATGATTTGGGAATTTATCAGTAAAATCATTGTATCATGCTGAAAAGGAAAAAAAAGTCTTAAATACAATGATTAAATAGATCAGATGAAAATGTGCATACCAATGTTGACAGCAAGTATATCATTTTTTGTGGGATAGTGAATTCCCTGGCTACTTTTACTGAAAGGGATTGTTAAAGTCTGATTGTTTTGATTTGCTACATTAACTGGCTTTAGTAGTGTGTCCAGGGTTACTAGTGCTTTAGTTTGAATTGTTGTGTTTGCTGTAGATAGGTTTGAATTCCTGTGCTACACAATACACAAATGAGACGGGGGGGATTACTGTGGGTAGTCAGGGCTCATCTGCACTGGTTCATGTTGGCAAGCACAATAAATATTTGTAGACTGCTGGATTTTCCCTATTTATTTCATACATACACATACGTCCATAAATACATGTCCAGAGGGAGTCCTTGTCAGCCACATGTCTTAAAAAGGAGGATTTAAACCTGACTTACTAGCCTTGCTGCTATTTCCAGCAGGCCCCTGTGAGGTGCACATACCACAAATCCCAGCAAGATCAGCGTAAAGCCAAGTTAACAAGACTAGACTGAGAAACAATTATGAAAATGCATATATATGAATCATTAGATTATGAGCTCAGATAAGACATTCAAGCAGTTGCTCTGTCTTCCATTAAACTGTTCTTATGCATCGTTATCCAGTTTTACACATTCATATCAGGCTTTGTTTCTCATATGTCAATTTTCCATACTGGTGGCTTGCAACACTGTGTGAGCTTAGCTAGCTCGTTACTGATTTTGCAAATGGAAATTATATTGAAAATGCCCTTTCTAATGCTCTACAAAAGCCTAGACTTTTGTGATAGCTGTTTCCATTGCTACTAAATAATTACAGATTTGCTTTTCCAAATTATTCCCACATGTGTGTGCATCCTACAACGGACTGGCATCCCATCCAGGACGTGTAGTCCTGCTTTGCACCTTGTGTTTCTGGGACAGGTTCTGGGTCACCCCACCCTTACCAGGATTGCGTGGATTTCTAACAATGTATGGAGATATGAATGAAAACTGCAGTTTGACAGAGTTAAAAGCTACACAGTGCACTTTATATGAGCTACCAAGGGATACATTGTGTTAGATCTTGCTCTGGATAACTAAGAACTGGTGACTTGGAACCAGAAAATTCAATACAGGGCAGCCCTGGTGATGGAACACTGATTTGTTTACATACACTATTATATGAAGCAGGGAATCTGCTTTGGGCACTGAAAACCAGAAAATCAATCCACTCTGATGAATGAATTCAGGCATATACAGTCTGGCAGCTTCTGCTTAGCACGAATCTTTGTGTTTCTTAGAAACATGGAAATCGGCTAAATGCCTTGCAACAATAAGCACCTTCCTCATCAAATAAAAATGTTCATGATTGCTTCTCAAGAAAAAAGGTGAACCTCTATCAAGCACACCCCCTAGTTAGGGAGCCTTTTAATTGATTTGTTTGTTTGCTTGTTTTGTATAGTCAAATCCTTTGTTGAATTTTATTTAGTATAGATAAGTTTCTCATGCTGTGGAAGTAGCAGTACACACATGCCGTATAAGAAATGCTGACAGGAAAATGACAGAAAAGCTTATTCAGCTGTATTTTACATGCCAAAACTTTCATCCTTTTTTTCTTTGTTTCTCCTATAGGAGTGTTTACAAGCGCTCAGCCCAGTCGCTTCAGCAGAGCCACACGGCTGCAGTCCAGAATGCTCCTACTCCATTTGTGGCTAAAGAGCGCCACCTAGCCATTGCCAGTGCACTGTGGGGGAATTTTTTTCACTTCCTAAAGAGCCTGAGGCTGTCACAGACACCTCCTCCCCAGCTTGCTGATACTGCTGCAGGTCAGTTTAAGACACTCGGAAAAAAGCACAGCCTTGCCTTTCACAAAGCAGCCCGCACCAAGGACACAAGAGAGCAAACACATGACAACAGCTCTCAACAACGTGTCAACATTTATTATGTTTCTTTCCGATTTTCTTTCCGAAGTGCCATTTGATATTCACCTTTTTAAAATGGAATTGAAGCTCATTTAATCTTAGTACGTCGTATTTCTAACGACTGGGATTGAACATAAAAACCTTACCGTGAGTTTTTCAATTATCATTTTGATTTATTTGAGGAGACAAAAACTAATAATTCCTTCAATTCTGCAGCTCTATACCTATATCCCTATTAAACTATCGCTAAGGAAGTAATGATTCCAGGACTGTAGTTACGCACTTCCACAAACCAAGTTTAAAACCAGGAACTAAATTCAAGTTAATTCTTATGTTTTTGAGACATTTATTTTTGAAAATATTCTGATTTTATAATAAGTAATGAAGGTATACATGTTAACAATGGCTGCTTTCAAAACTTTTTAGAAACTTAAAATCTCAAAAGGTATTTGACGTACATTATGTACAATAAATCACAGATAATTATTCTGCTTATTCATACAGTTATCAGCTGACTTGGGAGGGTTCTAACATGGGAGGTATTTTGCATGTTTACCTCCACATGCAGAACTGACAGCTGTTGCTCCTGTCTCAGGTTTCTCGCTGTTGGCGATGGACTTGCCCAGCTCCGCTCCCTCAGAGCTCCAGCCCCAGCCAGTCCTGGCCATGATGCAAAACTTCGGATGGGATGAGATGTTAAACACGCAGCTCGTCACCAGATACCTCAGCCATCTCATTCAAAACAGGTTTGTCTTTAAAATTATTTAATGGTCTTTAAATTGTTTATTATGATCCTATTCTAGAGCTATATACTGTATATAAAGTATAGGGATATAGTGATCTAAGTCTTAATCCAAACCACTGTTAAGACAGCATCTTAATAAAGAATCTTTCACAAGACAAATCATTTGCTGTCATGCTGGCTTGAAATACTGTCCTTGGCCCAAGCAACATTCCAAAACTGACCTGCAGAAAAGCTGCTGTCTTACTCTTCTGGCATCTTGACTTTTGTCTGAAGAAATGTAGCCCTCAACTTGTCCCCTGCTGATTACATACATTCAAATGGCTAGTGCAATTTATATTTGTTGGAAAAAATATTTCCAGATTTCTGTTTTTAAAATGTTTTATGTTGCCAGGTATCACTTAAAATGAACAAAAGCCTATTAAAATGTGTTAATTGCCAAACAAGATTGCATGTCTTTTCAATAGTTTTTTTTTCCAAGGTTCAAAACCAGCACTAACAACAAACCGTGTTATGACAATTTGAATTAAATCACGCCTCTGCCTAATTTACACATTCTCCCTGTGCAGTAAATGTGTCTACTAAATGACACAAAAAGCCAAATACGTTTTGGAGCTTCACGTTACATCACATGGGTCTACCATCTAATAACGTACAATGGCAATATGTTTTCAAAATTGTAGCGCTTATACAGTAGCAACACAAGTAAACACCAATCCTCCCAAATAACATTTAATTTAATTATTTAGAAAGTTATTTTTTTTCTAGTAGTTATATTTTAGAATGTGGAAATTGATCAGCTCCGTTTGAGCTGCTTCTTGTGAAATTAGGCTGTTGTCAACAATATGTGAAAGTATTTGAAAAATTCCACACTCTGTCCAGATTTGATATTTTCTGTTAAATTGATCTTCCCCAAAAATGTACATGTATATTAGACTAGATAATTACCAGTGAATTTCCCATCTTTATAGATTCTGAACAAAGTAGGGGTATACCAGTATATATGGCTGAACTCTTATACTGTATATACGGGGAATATATTAGGAAAATATATTAGAGGGAGAGATAAGAGAGATCACTTTATTAGCCATATACAATTTCTTGCATTAGGAATTTGTCTTTTTGCATACCCCAGCTTGCTCTCCATGAGACACACAGGCACACGGACAGGGAGAGAGAAGCTTGGGGTCAGAGCACAGGGTCAGCCATTTTATACGGCGCCCCTGGAGCAGCTGGGGTTAAGGGCCTTGCTCAGGGGCCCAACGGAGTAGGACTTCTCTGCCGGCCACGTGATTTGAACCGGCAACCTTTCAGCCATACGCGCAGATCCTTAGCCACAGTGCCACCACTCCGCCCTGTTACATAAGGGAACCTATAATTATTTTCTGAACACAATATAAAGATAAATGTAGCTGTCTTCTCAGTAACATCATCAAAGTTTTTTTTTTTAAGTATCTGAAAATAGTAAAACAGCTAGTTGCACAGTGTGAGGATTTGGCATCACTGGCCAAGATTTTAGCACAGTTAATACACCAATATTAAATGGGCATCACCCCACTGAACACCAAGCAGCTATGTTTTACACATACAGATAGTTACAATAATGTACAAGTACAAACACTACAAGTAAACTGATTTCCCAATCATGGCGTAAAAAAACAGGCAAGACCAGAGGAAAAACGCTGAAGCAGATATCATTATTTAAAGCACTAAAATGTTAAAAGAAATTCGTTTGTAAAGATCCCATGGCAAAATAAATCATTTAATGGGCACCATTTATTCTGTTATGGTGGATCCACTGAATTCATCTGCAAAAGAGACTGGATTCCAACATCTCATCGAACGTATAGAGCATCGATGCCAAGCAGAATTTCTCTTTTTCTGCTGTAGCACTGCCACAAATGTGCAGTCCCTGTCCCTTTCAAGGTAGAATGCTCCTATTACCAAATGGGCAAATGCCTCTATCCTCTTCTGAGCATGTGTTTGCTCTTTATCACTTTTCTGATGACATCAAGCATGACAAGATAGAGAGTCTGCTGTTGTGCTCACATGAATAACCTTGTTGGCTTGGGTGGACTGTTACCCTTCTTCAGAGCCAACCCCATAGGCTCAGAGCTGCTTCCCAGATAAACCCCACCATTGATCCATCACTGCACCAGGCTTTTTCTACAGTTGTGTTATATTGTGCCTCATAATGATGTTATAGTTGCATCTTCTACCTCCTACATCTCCAGTTCAGCCTCGCCACCACTTTCCTCCCCCTCCCATTGTCAGCCTTAGACTCCAGGTGATGACAGTTGTCAAGGTCAGTAGTGCTCTGAACTCAGGTAGTAGCTCAAGTTCTGCATCTGTCACTGGCTCCTCCAGTTGTTCCTGTTAGGGGACTGGTTTTCTTCCATCCATCTGAAGAAGATGACTTCCATGTCCCCATTGCACATAGCACCACAAGAGTTTTGCATTTGACATGGACTCTTGAATTCTGTGCCATTTTTTTTGGCTGTCACTAATGTCCCAGACTTTGTCAAAGTGTATGGTGCAGTCCTTGCTATGTTCCTCATGTTCATCATTTGAGCCTTGGGAGCCAAGTTATGTGGTCATCTGTCTGGCATTTGCATCCTCTTTACACCTCTAGATTTTACACTACAGACTCCAGATTCTGACTTTCCAGAGTCACTGGACAAACAGTGGACCCTACAGGCAGTCCTTTTTGTCTTTATACCTGGCACAGCCCCGCAAGATAAGTAGTATCATTGGCTGTCATTCATGACGTAGGTTTTGCCACTTGTTTTTTTGCATATTCAAATGCTGCAATAATGAGTCTGTAGCTGAACTAAACATCCTGTATTGCACAGGTGTAGTCTGATTGAAGTCTCGTACTCATGCCAGAAATTCCTTACTGTTCTCCACAGATGCTATGTCCTGGTCCTAGTGGACCCCTGAACAAAACTTTTGCTCTGGGTACAGGCCCGCGCTTTATTGCATACAGTCCATCTCATCATCATTCAGCACCTAACCGCTGATCTGACTAAATGGGGTCCAAATGAAAACGAAGGGTGCCACCCAAGGGTAATGGATATTATTTTGGACATCTACACAGGGTACCTTTTGAGGAGTAGACCCACTATGCGACGCAATTCTCCCTTTACAGACAGGGTCCCTTTGGAATTAGTGCCCTGCCACAATGCAAGTAGAGACTGCTCCTCTAGATTGCAGAGTTATAGTGGTATTCTGATTTTATTCCAAACCTTTTTTTTTTTTCCCCGGATGGAATGGAAAAGCTGTGTCGCCATGGTATCAGCTTGCCGTGACAGGGTGGATGGGAGTTCGATCCAACATCTGGCCCTTCAGATTTTGCATACTTCATTGAGATTCTGGCCCTGCACATACTGTATACTATATATTTTTGTTCTTGGGATCTCCCTGATATTTTTTGAGCCATATGATACACTTTTATTTGTGAATTTGTGACTTACTATACAAATGAAGGCTGTTTTCCTTTGGGTGATTAGCTTGGCTCTTTGGATGGTGATCTGTTGCCCATTGAAAATAATGTTAAAAGTGGCTCAGAACAAATCACATTTGAGGATACGATTTGCGCTGTATGCACATGAAAAGCAGTACAGTGTAACCCTTTAAAACTGTTATTTTTTAACTTTTCTTACTTATTTACCTTATCAGTTGACCTTTAGAAAAGTGAGTAATAACATCTTTCCATTTGCTACAGTCCTACCAATTTCTTCTTAGAATTCTATGTTGACACAAATTTCAAAGATCCTCCTGTCTGTCTCCAGTGCATTGGTAGAATCTGGCTGTGGGTCTGGGACCAGTTCTTTCCAGGCCCTCTCTATTCGCTCCTGGTTCCGCTGTGTCCTCCAGCTCTATGTCAACAGGACACATTCTGGTTCTGATAGTGCTGATACCAGTCGCGCTGGTAAGAAACACATCTCTTTTTATGTCGATTTCAGCTCTATAGGCAATATAAAGAAAAGGTGATTCTTTGAAGAAGCTTTTAAATAAACTTTAAATCTAGTCATTCATGTTTATTCAATTGTTTAAACTAATGTTGAATTCTTTGTTTAGTGTAGTTTTTTAAAATTCTGTTTTAGGAGAGATGTGCCATATATTTTGTACTGATTTCAAATGAATGCTTCCTTAACAAATACCTTGGGCATGTGAATATTATTCCTGCTGATACCTTCAGCTATTGTTCTTTAGCATTTGAAAGTATATAAAATGTTTTATCTCTACAAACGAGCTTTTGAAAATTTGCACGATAGCAGTGATGACTATAATTATAATGACCAGCACACCATCTTGCTCCTCTGCTTGCGTGTAGTTTTATTGTAATGATGGTTCTGTTTTCTTGTTTTCTTTTACAGGGAAGGGAAATAGTGGTCAGCTATCAGAGCTTACTAGACTAATATTTAAATTGCCTGAAA
This sequence comes from Atractosteus spatula, assembly GCF_055471065.1. NCBI lineage: Eukaryota > Metazoa > Chordata > Actinopteri > Semionotiformes > Lepisosteidae > Atractosteus > Atractosteus spatula. Next base: position 46,987,333 of record NC_142707.1, on the reverse strand, counting down.
TGGAATCGCTACTCCAGAGAGCACAAATAGAGCAGCCTGCTATCAAGCTGGAGCCCAGACCTGCTCTCTCCCTTTTTATTAAGGTATCCCATAAAGAGGGTGTGATGAGACATTGAAACTGTTTCCCTGTGTTCCTTTCAGCAAACTAAGCGAACTGCTCTTGGAATGTTACAAGAGTACCACTTGGAAGTAAATGTATCTCATTAATGTTTTACTTGTTATTGTTGTGTTAATCTCAGGAAGTGTTTTAGAAATGCTATAAAAATGACTACACTGTCTTGTAGAGAAATTATTAACGCTGTTTTCAGTGACCTGCAGAAAATGTGGATGTGTGTTTTTTGTATAGGCTTCATACAAACTCATACCAGCAGATTTTATTTGGAATATGGACTGGAATGTTGAAGATGAAATAATTTTCTCAGACAACATCATATCATTTTCAATAACCGCTTATCTAGTTCAGGATCAAGGTGGATCAGATCCTATGCCAGGAAGCACTGGGCACAAGACTGGATTCACCCTGGAAGGGATGCCAGTCCAAAGCAGGGCACCCACAGACACAGACACTCACATCCTAACACCAGGGCCAGTTGACTCAGAAGCCAATTAACCTACCAGTATGTCTAAGGACTGTGGGAGGAAACCAATGCCAACACAGTCAGGACATACCAACACAGGAACTGAACCACTGCACCACCATTCTGCCTCAGTTTTCTAAGACAACAGTTGGGATAATATACATTCTGCTTCCAAAAATCCTGTTCATCAAAGGAGCCACTTAGACGATCTTCACAGTGTGAATCTGACCTCTTGCAGACAAGGGCCCAGTGTTGGTACCTTGTATGTATATACAGTGGTGTGAAAAAGTGTTTGCCCCCTTCCTGATTTCTTATTTTTTTGCATGTTTGATGTTTGTCGCACTGAAATGTTTCAGATAATCAAACAAATTGAAATATTAGACAAACATAACACAAGTAAACACAAAATGCAGTTTTTAAATGAAGGTTTTTATTAAGGGAAAAAAAACATCCAAACCTACATGGCCCTGTGTGAAAAAGTGATTGCCCCCCATGTTAAAACACAAATCAACTGTGGTTTATCATATCTTTGGAAAGCTGAGTTCAATTTCTCTTGCCACACCCAGGCCTGATTACTGCCACACCTGTTCTCAATCAAGAAATCACTTAAATAGGACCTGCCTGACAAAGTGAAGTAGACCAAAAGATCCTCAAAAGCTAGACATCATGCTGCGGTTCAAACAAATTCAGGAACAAATGAGAAACAGAGTAATTGAGATTTATCAGTCTGGAAAAGGTTATAAACCCATTTCTAAAGCTTTGGGACTCCAGCGAACCACAGTGAGAGCCATTTTCCACAAATGGCGAAAACATGGAACAGTGGTGAACCTTCCCAGGAGTGGCCGGCCGACCAAAATTACCCCAAGAGCGCAGCGACGACTCATCCAAGAGGTCACAAAAAACCCCACAACAACATCCAAAGAACTGCAGGCTTCACTTGCCTCAGTTAAGGTCAGTGTTCATGACTCCGCCATAAGAAAGAGACTGGGCAAAAATGGCCTGCATGGCAGAGTTCCAAGACGAAAACCACTGCTGAGCAAAAAGAACATAAAGGCTCGTCTCAGTTTTGCCAGAAAACATCTTGATGATCACCAAGACTTTTGGGAAAATACTCTGTGGACTGACGAGACAAATGTTGAACTTTTTGGAAGGTGTGTGTCCCATTACATCTGGCGTAAAAGTAACACAGCATTTCAGAAAAGGAACATCATACCAACAGTAAAATATGGTGGTGGTAGTGTGATGGTCTGGGGCTGTTTTGCTGCTTCAGGACCTGGAAGACTTGCTGTGGTAAATGGAACCATGAATTCTGCTGTCTACCAAAAAATCCTGAAGAAGAATGTCCGGCTATCTGTTCGTGACCTCAAGCTGAAGCGCACTTGGGTTCTGCAGCAGGACAATGATCCAAAACACACCAGCAAGTCCACCTCTGAATGGCTTAAGAAAAACAAAATGAAGACTTTGGAGTGGCCTAGTCAAAGTCCTGACCTGAATCCGATTGAGATCTTGTGGCATGACCTTAAAAAAGCGGTTAAGGCTCGAAAACCCTCCAATGTGGCTGAATTACAACAATTCTGCAAAGATGAGTGGGCCAAAATTCCTCCACAGCGCTGTAAAAGACACATTGCCAGTTATCGCAAACGCTTGATTGCAGTTGTTGCTGCTAAGGGTGGCAATAACCAACCAGTTATTAGGTTTAGGGGGCAATCACTTTTTCACACAGGGCCATGTAGGTTTGGATTTTTTTTTTCCCTTAATAATAAAAACCTTCATTTAAAAACTGCATTTTGTGTTTACTTGTGTTATCTTTGTCTAATATTTCAATTTGTTTAATGATCTGAAACATTTCAGCGTGACAAACATGCACAAAAATAAGAAATCAGGAAGGGGGCAAACACTTTTTCACACCACTGTACCTTGAATGTATAGATTTAGGGACATTTTACAAACTAGTCCCTTCTTTTTTTACCATTCTTCTAAATTCATAACTTAGTACTCTTTCTTGATGATGGCTCTAATCTGGACCTCCTGCTGCAACAGAAAGTTCTCTATCCATAGGCGCTGTGTGGAAAGTGAGAAGAGAGCTGGAGGTGATTCAGTCCCAGGCAGGCTGGGAACATTGTTCCTTCTTCCTCATTTGTTCTGAGTCTGATCATTTAACATTGATCAGAATTTCATGAAGAGAAGTATCATTTAAGACATTCGGTGTGATACATGTGTTGAGAAAAGCTCTGAGAATTTCTGAGAACAGGGGAAAGGAATTTGATCTAATTAAAAATAGGGGAAAGGACTTTTACAGAAGTTACTGCTCTACTTTGAAAGTAGTACTTTTTTTGAAGAGTAGTATTACTGAAAAGGGCAAATTAAATGAAATATAAACACTTGTGTTGAAAATGTTTCCAATTACTTTATACATTTAGCGTTTTTAATATGCCATAGTCGTTATCACTCTGGTTTGACAGGCTGTTGGAAGAGCCTTCGCTGGTTTGCAGACGTTAGCAGAGAAGTCATCCATGGTTTCGAAGGTCTTGGAGTATGTGGGGGATGTTCTGAAGTACATTAAACCCTACTTGATTAATAAGGGACCTCAAGAAGGACTCCATTTGGCTTACTGGGCAGTAGGTATGTATCTAGTTAACAGTTTCTATTAATTAAATACTTTACTCCCATGGCTGTCTTTGCCTCTTTGTTTTGAAAATGTGATTGACAGAGGTGCCCAAATTAATCTGTAACTAAAACCCTACCTGTTTCGACTCAGTCTGTCATGTATTTAATGCTTAAGCCTTTTTCCTTCAATAAAGGATTAAGAGATTCTAAATTCATGACTTGGTGGTTGTCATTTCTGCAATTACAGAGCAGTACAATGATCATTTAATATTAGGCAGTCTGCCTAATGTCACTTCATTACTCATGAAAAACAGTACGCGCATCTGAGTATGACAGCAGTATGCGAGTCGCATTATTTAATTTTAACAGCATAATTGTTAATTTGCATTGACCAGTGTGAGTGAACTTCAGTAGAAATGGATTTTATTTAATTTATTTTAGAGAAAAAAATAAAAGCCTTTTCATACAGATAATTGTTGTAGTCAAATCCAATTGATTTGGGATTGAATTAGAACTTGAGTTGAATTTATAAATTGTCCCACAAATAGTAAACTTTGCCTTGCTGGTATTTTAGTGTGACTTCAAAAGAAACCCAGGGGGTTGGAGGGGATGGGCCGCAGGACAGAACGCTAGGAAGGTTACAAATGAGAGGATGGTCTTCCAGCCCGTGTCCTTTTTTAGGTTAGGAGTAGCTAATTGTTCAAGGGTCCCATCCAGCTGTTTCTTGATAAGAGCCAGGGCATCAGCTCCTGCAACAAGTCCGGACAGGAATAAGACCAATAAAAAGAACGGGGCAAACTGTGGAAGACAATGAAGCCTAATTCATTCCTTTCCACCGTTCACATGATCTGTAGGAGTTCACGGTTATGAGCTCAATCATGCCTAAGCAAGATGTTAATGAAGTGACCGGCACCTTTGGCACCGCTGTCTTTGATGCATCTCGCATGTTAATAGAGCTGCTTTGTTGCAGCCGGGACCTTTCATCTCCGAATGAAAGGTAGGCAAAAAAAAAGATTCAGATAGAAGAGGTGAGAGTACTCGCCAGCTGCAACAAATAATAAAGCACAGCTCTCATCCTTGGAAACCAGTTCCCATTTTTTCTCATTCTAGCAAAACAACGTTTTATACAGTATCTAATGTAATAGTCCAATACAGGTCATTCATTGGAGCATGTATTTTGAAAAAATCTCATAGAATTTAGATTTCATGATGGCAAGTTAACAGTGTTCCTGATACACTTTTTTATATCCAGGTCTATAACTACTGTATTATTCACATATGAACAGGGAACAGTTTAAAAACCACAGAAATCAAACAGTTTCTGTTGCATTGGATAGAATTAACTTGTTTAATTGATGTACAGAAATTTGTGTACATTCCCGTTGCTCTGTGTGTGTAAAACATTCCCTATCCTCTAATGCATTTGTAAACACTCTTTATTGCCTCCTCTGTGTTTCCTGGGTTTCTTTCTCTATGCAGATCACAGCATATTCAGATGCCCTAAAGCATGACTGTTTGTGTTTTTATTGCAGGGTGTTTGGTGAAGCAGTGGAGTCCAATACTGGCCACATCCAAAGCTCAACAGTTACTGTTCCGCATAATTGACAGTCTCCTCCTCCCTCATGCCCTGTTCCAGCAGGACAAAGGTCTTCCTCCGCAGGTTCTGTCTGCAGTCAAGGAGAGCCTCCCTCTCTACCTCCAGGTCAGTATCTGTTGGTTTACAAGGACTCTGCCCTTCTCCCAGCAAAGAACAATAATGATAATTAATAATAATTGCTTACACTTATATAACGCTTTTCTGGACACTCCACTCAAAGTGCTTTACAGGTAATGGAGAATCCCCTCCACCACCACCAATGTGCAGCATCCACCTGGATGATGCAACGGCAGCAATAGTGCGCCAGAACGCTCACCACACACCAGCTCTCAGTGGGGAGGAGAGCAGAGTAATGAAGCCAATTCATAGATGGGGATTATTAGGAGGCAAAGATTGGTAAGGGCCAATGGGAAATTTATTAATAGAGCTGCTTTGTTACACCCCTACTCTTTTCGAGAGTGGGATTTTTAATGACCACAGAGAGTCAGGACCTCGGTTTTACGTCTCATCCGAAGTCACAGCGCCTGTTTACAGTATAGTGTCCCCGTCACTATACTGGGGCATTAGGACCCACACAGACTGCAGGGTGACTGCCCCCTGCTGGCCCCACTAACACCTCTTCCAGCAGCAACCTTAGTTTTTCCCAGGAGGTCTCCCGTCCAGGTACTGACCAGGCTCACACTGCTTAGCTTCAGTGGGCTGCCAGTTGTGATTTGCAGAGTGATATGGCTGCTGGCAAACAGCCAGGCACATGTTTTGTTTTTTACTGTGCTGCTTACCTTACAAAGCATCCGTCTCCTTCTATTTTCAAGGGTCTTTCTGTGGCATCGGCTCTGTCCCAGCAGCAGGGGACTTACCTGAAGCAGCAGCTCCGCAGTGTCATCCAGCAGTACCTAGGCCGCTTTCTCCCATCTTCCCCCTCTGGCGCAGCCATTGCCAACCACCCAGTCCTGCTGGCCATCTGCGAGACCACAGCCAGCCCCAGGATCACGCCTCTAAAGAACGCCGTTCTCCAGGTTACAGTGTAAGAGCAAGTCTCTCAGGAATTTCCTAATCTACAGCATGAGGTTGAATTCATTTCCCACATTTTCAACATATTCGGTTTGAATGTGCCTGTGGGTGCCATTTGCAAAAAGGGTTATGGGTTCAAAAGAGTAGAAATGGGATTTTTTTTATGTTTCAGTTTGAACAGCTTAGTTATGTTTCTTCTTAAGAAATGTTGCAAAAGAGAAGAGGCCATGCAGCCCATCTAAGCCCTTTTTGGAGGTTAATTTGATACAAGGATCTCATCCCCCACCCCACCATTTCTTGAAAGACGTCAGGATATCAGCTTCATTAACATGGCTGGGTAGCTTGTTCCTGACTCCCACAACCCTTTGGTTAACGAAATGCCTTCTTTTTGGTTCAAGTTTCACTGTTCATCAAAAGAAATCTGTTGTGTTGACTTTGTCAGTGCCTTTGGGGATTCCCTTAAGCTCCAGAACGAACGTACCTGGGTGCTCTTCTCTGGACTGGTAACGGTTCAGAGGGAGCAACTAGGGGAGATATACAGTACATGGGCAAAAGCTGCTTTCCTGCACTTCAAAGCAGAAATACCTTTGATGTTATCAGAGAAACCTCTTTCTGTCTGTGGCCAATGGTGTGGATTGTCAGTAATTTGTTTTGGCACCTTTCAGTGACAGTTACATGCAGTTCAAAGGCCATGCACCCCCAGCACGTTTGGCATCTGTGCTGTCGTTCCTTCACGAGGTGCTGAGAAGAGCCAAGGACAGTGACCCGGCTTTCTACACCGGCCCCCTGCCAGCAGTGCTCAAGTGCTTAGTTCTGGTGAATGAGCCACAAGGTGAGAGTCCCTGTGAAGATCGCCATGTAAGATTCTGCTTCCGTGTCAGGTGCGCTGGAAGCGGCGCGCCTCTGTTGCTGTGTGCAGTTTATGCCGCTGTGGTCGCAGGGGGAATCTTTAGTTAGTACTCTGAATAGGATCATTTTCATTCAATGCGGTTTCTATTTTTTAAAACCTAAAACAAAGCATTTTCTTTCCAGATCTGTGCAAAAACTCATGCTGTCACAGAGCAGGCAGGAGCTGAATCCGTAGTTCCGTAAAAGATTGTAATTAACCGCCTGAAGAATAGATGCCCTTCTGTGCTCTGTAACATAAAAGTAAATTTGGCCAGTTTGTACTGAATTGCCCATTCTTTCAACCATCCTAAAACCTACCAATAACAGTTGTTATCCTAAATCGTAGCTCATTTGTAGCTCAGATGCCAAACACGCATATCATAATGAATGTTAGGTTTATGCTCTTTTTATCTAGTCAAGTGCAAAATAAAAAATGAAGAACTGTAGTGCAGTAGAGTGATAGGAGACCAATTGTTGGGTTTTTTTTTAAAAGGTGTTACACTATCTCTACCAGTGTCTTCAGTACAGTGTGTAACCTTACTGCCATCATTTCCTTTCCATGTTCAGTGAAAAAGCTGAGCACAGACACACTGCAGCTTGTGGTTGAGAGTTGCCATGCAGCTGCAGCAGAGCGGCCCTGCTCCCAGCTGATTGCTGTTTTAAGGTAAGAACCATCAATTCTAGAATAGTTCAAATGCATTCGCCTACCTTGTCATTTGGAAAGGTACCTTGTTGAATTGAAATTGTTTGTTGTCTAGCAGTAATTCTCAGAATCATGACGTGTCATGGCATCGTCTTGGTCTCAGGGCTATATTCTACTTGGCTAGTGCTTAGTGTGACCTTCCCGTCCACAAGGAGCACGGCTCCATCATTCTTTGCTTTGAAGAGACGTGGAACAGGTCAGGTGGACGTGTTTTTGACGTGGGTATTCCAGCAGTAATAACAATTATCGATATAAGGAAATATAAGGCAATTATACAACATTAGGAAAAAAGTTTTTCTTCTTTTTGATTTTCAAGTCAAGGAAGCTTTATTTTTTTTACACTTTTGATTAGATGACTTTTTGCCTTCGAATTATAATGAATTTCAGTTCCGTTTGTTCCGTTTGACTGGTGGTTTCAGTTATAAACTGGACATTGCCATTTGAAAGACCTTTGCATTTTTATTCGGTTGAACAATTTGTGTTCATCAGGCTTTTACATCGCACATGGTATTGGTTCTTTTGTAGGAAAATTTAACTTGGCTGAATTTTTTCATTGTTGTTTATTAAAATAAAAGCTTTGATTTGCTGTCCAGCTCTGTAGTAGTGTGAACCTCCTTTCTATCATGTTCAGAAATACCCATACCCTAATTAAGTGTTTATAATTAATCAATAGAAAAGGTTGTATGAGTAAAACATATGAATTGACTGGAGATCAATGCACAAAACCATAACTGATGGATGCAATCTTTGTTTTTCAGGCAATTTATTGAGGAGCATATGTGGGTGTATGACCAGCAGGTGTTCAGTATCCTAGAGGCTGTGGCAGTTCTGGACAAGCCTGTGGTTGTCAACCTTATACCTACCATGTCTCTCTGTCTCAGGAACTCAGAACATAAGAGAGGTCTGGGCAAGAACACTGCACAGAGGTAGGAGACCACATTCATTCTACTTACATGTACACCTTATCCATTAGCACTGCCTCATAAACTGCTCAGTTGAAACGTTATGCTAATCAAAGCTGTACAGGCGACTGGTATTCTAGTCCCAGGGTTACCTGTCCAGAACAGGCTCTGTCGTACCTGATTGTTAACAGCCGTCCACTCTCTGTCCCTCTGCTCCTCCACCGTGCTGGAAAAACAACTGGAAATCTTAAAGAAAATAAGTACACGGAGCAGCAAATTGAATAGAGTGGCTGGATGCATAGTGAATAGCTCACAAAATATAAAAACGACTACATGAGAATGCCCTGGAGGAAAAAGACAAGAAGTAATAATTGTGTCATTTGTGTGCTATTACTGTTAAGTGCTCTTTTTTCTCTTTAAATTATTTTTCTTGATGTTTCAGCTAAGATTTAACTCTTTAGGCTTTTCCTCTGATGTACTCTAGCATGCCCGTTAATATTAGCCTAAGCAAGAAGGTGGTTTTTTGTAATCCTTAAAAAATCAAACAATTTTTAATAACTGATTAAAAAAAAGTTATGTTGCTATGATATGTTCTGAAAACAAGATATTGGTCATATTGAGTAAGTTTAGAATCCAGGCTTCCGTAGATATGTATGTATATCATTTTCGGAAGTGTTCGGTTTCTTGCAGATCCCAAATGAGATTTATTTTTTTTAAAAACAGTTTTCACAATCGCAGCATTTATTCTTCAACATGGTTTGAAAAGTTCTGAACTTTTTAATATGTAAGTTCCTTTTAAACAAATTAACACTAATCAGTATCACACATTGTTTTCTGTATATTTCCAAGGACTGCGTCACATCTAGAATGTTAATTAATCCAGTGGCCATTCCACTGTCTCACTTGCTTTTACCAGGATTCTGAAAAGCGTTCTGATTATTATTGTCTCGCTGTCTCCCAGAAGTGCCTACAGGAAGCTGCTGTCTCACCTTGGGGAAAGTGGTCAAGCCGAGATTGTCAGCCTTGATAATGACTGACAGCATCATCGATCATTTGAAGCCAACAGTACGAGACAGTCCAGGACCCATTCTTCTCACTTGCATTGTACATTTCTGTTTTGTTATTTAAAAAAAAATCTCACTACGTTTTTAACAATAGGATTATGAAATATTAAGCACAATTGCAGCAATGGGCATTTCTAACCTGCAGGAAAGACTACAAAAATGTTGACTGTAGATGGAATTTTAGGTCCAATGGCATATGCATTATGTCCTTCTGAGACTTGCGCTGGTAAAAGAAGTCTTATTTTATCTATTTAATTTAAAGGACCTCGAATTCCTTTCTTTATGTGATTGTCAGATTGAGTTATTCTGGCATATATTCCATTGTTTGTGAATTAATGTTCATAAGTTCTTTTTCCTACTTAGATGTGTTACCTAACTCTTGTCTAATTAAAACTATGGCTGGATGAAGACAGACATTGTAAATACCGTATTCCGAAAAACCAGTGAACAACAATATGAGAAAAATATTAGATATGGATGAAGAATTGGAATGAGGTGTAAAAGCATAATAAAATTTCAAAACCCTGGGGCAAAATGGCATGCTCAGTCTCTACTGTTGGAAAGAAAAGGCTCAGAGGAGATACAGCTATGAACATATGCAAATGTTTAGACGTCCGCTAACACAGGGCCTTCCATGTAAACAGGGAATACCCTGAGAATCTCAAATCAAGCTGCCTTATAAATTATGTATTCTCTGAGCCTGGTTTGATTCTTGTGAAATCTGATTACAGCAATTTCTTAGATTTATTGGAGAACACGGTAAGACTAAAATTAGAAGTGCAGTATAAATTTCTCTCTAACTAGCACAAAAGTGCTAGGACTTTACTGTTTGAATACATACTTTAGATGCACAATTAAAGGATTTCATAATGCCTTCTGAGTGCGAAGTATCCATGGGTGCCTGCCTGTGACTGAAGCTGTAATGGCTCGTAACCATCTGTAAACGGGTGCCAGTCTGGCCTTTGTCTTTAGCGACAGAGGCTGAAATTCTTGAACTGGTGGAGTGTAGGGTGGCTCAGCTCCAGCAGGGTGGATGGACTAAAGATGCAGTGTGGCCTCAATTTGCTGTACAACTGGGAGCTTGCTGTGCTGTTGGTGATCTTACCTGCAATCACTGCTTACTCTGTTGAAAACACTGCATGATCCCAGCACGAGGAATGGTGGAAGGCTTTTCCAACCCAGCAGTCTCTCTCACCCCACTGTGTGTACTGGGATGAGTTGTTGTTAAAATGTGTTAAAAGTGGTTATACTGGTTAGCCACATCAGCAGGCAGACATGCAAAGGAACTACAAGACGTTTGGTCCTCTTTGAACACTACATGAAACAAAAAAGTTTTTTGTCTTATACCTGAAAAAGGCTCTGTAACTGACTGAAATGTTTTTTCCTTTTCAGGTAAAATTAGCAAATTCTAAAAGTGATAGGGCATAAAAATAAAAAAAATGAATGCAGTTGTGAATGAGAGATTAAATCTTCCTCAAAATTCGTGCTACAGTAAACATCTGTTTCTAGGACAAAAATGTTAATGTCGAGTGGAGGACCATGTGGTTACCACAGCTAATACACAGCGCCACCTAGTGGCTCACGAGAGTTAGTCCTCCAATCTACATTTAATTTCCACATGATATCATGTTTTAACTATGCATTTCTTTAATTTATGTACCAACTACCCATAACTATTAGCTACTTGTAGCATGTCATCATAATACATTATTGAAATACAAAAATCCTGAAAGTAATCATTACAGTTCTGCATGAATAAAGAGTAATGTGTCCTCCTAAATTGCACGTGCAGCTATATAGTGCTGTTAGTGAGGGATGCTCCTCTCCTGCACTCAACAGTGAGCCTCCAGCTCAGGCCAGTGTAGTCTGAGAGGAGTCTGCCCACACTTCCTCCTACTCCCGTGTGCAGATCCACACTTCTGAGCTCGATTGCGATTGAGAAATGAAAAACACACATTTGGTTAATAAAAATAATATTTAATAAAAATATAAGTTAATAATAACTTATAAAAAAGAGAAAGATTAAAATTTATGGTTATGACATTTTATTTAGTAATTGTCAAAGCACACTCAAACTCACACATAGTGATGCGATGTCATTTGTAATGTAATTTTTAATGTGTTCATTATGTCATCTGTTGTGCCATTTGTCATGTAAGGAACCATACAACCATTTTATTGTACACAGGTACATACGACAATGAACGTGGACTTGAACCAATATTCCTAAACTATCATAAAACATTTTGCATCGATCTACAGCATAAGCTGTAAACGTTTTAATTTTAAAATTTTATTTTTAGCACTTGTTGCCCTTCAAAGTAGAAGTTGTTCATGATACCCTACAGTGTCAGAAAAGAACATCCAGTTTACAGTACCTGGAAGCAGAAACACATTCACCTTAACCTGCCTGCTCTTTATAAAATGTTATTTAAATACAGTCAAAGCTGGTGTGCTTCTGCTTGTGAATGAAGAGGGAGTGCACTATTCAAAGACAAGAAGCACTTTTTTCACAAAATAGTGAATAGTACTTTGATAATATAAGTGATTTTTTATTGTTCTAATTTTTATGGATTTACTTTTGTAATTAGGGCCTTCTTTTGGACTAAAGAAAAGACATTGTTATTTAAATATTGGGTGAAGTGGAAAAATCATAATCACTTAGTATTCAAGAAAGTGAAGGGGTAATTAGTTCCTGTCTTTATTTGACAAGAAAGGAGTCGCAATTACATAAGTATGTTTTTTTTTTCAAAAAGCTCTCATGTTTACAGTTTCTGCCTGTTAGAGAGACAATATGGCACATGGACTCCAGTTGCTCAGGCTTTGTTTTCTCTCTTACTTCCTTCCTGGAAGCTGATGCCTTGGGTCAAATTGGCATTTCATGCACATAAAGGCTGTCTTTTATATTAACGCTTGAGTTCAATATGGATAATTTCTTGTTCAATTTCCCGCAACACCTAGATCCTTGCTGAGTGTTTTATCGTGTTTTCACATATTTGATCTTTTAGGGTTAGTCATATCATAAAATATGAAAATAAAATGGCAACAGGAATTGCATGATATCACACTTTTGCTTTATTTCAAAAAGAATAATAACTGCAGCATTATGAAATTAGGAATATGATGAGATGGCAAGAGAGTTTTGTTTATATATTGCTATGTTGTGATGTTATGATAACTTGGAATTGCTGGGGGTGTGCCTTAAATGATTTGACTTTTATGTACATGTTTTTTCTCTTTTTAAATGTATGGGGTGATTGTAAGAGCAATTAATTTATTTAAAGTCTTTAAATTAATAACTCCTGTTTGCACATGACGTTTGATATTATCTTACATTCTGAGCAATGTCAAAGGGGTCATCTGTATAAGAAGACATGCTAAAGCATGTACACCTGATTCCATTGTCCAATTTTGAAGTGGAAGTATTATGAAAAAATGTCATTCCTGAAAAAAGTAAAGACTTCTTTTCGCAAAGGGTTGTGGGGGTGTGGAGCTCCCTACAAAATCCTATTTTTTTCGTGTTTCCAATTAAATAGCCATTAATGCATGTATAATGATTTCTGTCCAAAGGTTCCCATAGTATATAAAATTGTACCATGTGAATAATTTTAGCTGGTTAAATAATGCTGCATTATTTACCAGTTTTATGTAACTCTTTATCCCCTAAGCATGAATTTAGCCCTCCCTCAACTGACATTAATAAAATAATAATAAACAATAATAAAATTGAATGCATTTTTTAAATATAAATGAATTTTTCTTCACCCTGGAAGGTTAGGAAATATTTATTAGTCTTAAATTGGCATACCCATATTTTCCCCAAAGCTTAGAAAATAGAATTTCATCAAGATCAGTTTTTAAGTTTTAATTTTTTCAAGTTCTGTTTGTGATGTATTTTATAGGCCATTTAAAATATTTTACATTGTGCAGTTCCTTGAAATATATATAATGTTATACAAACCAGTAGATCATGTATGTAGCCCTGTACCTGTATTCAAACTCTTGCACAATTTTCCCATTTTGTTGCCTTAAATCTTGCAGTCAGGACAATTTGAGCTAGCAATGAGTATGTTTTACAAACACAGCCTACTCCATACATTGAGTGCAAAAAAATACATACATGTTATGAACGAAAAATGAAAAAGTCATGACTACAGCAGTATTCAATCCCTTTGCGGTGGCACACCTGAATCAATTTAGGCACACAAACAATTACCTAAATGAGCCACACAGCAACTTGAATGCTCTTTGTCTGTATGTAATAGTGGTACACATGATTTCAGAATAAACAAACATGCCATAAAGACCATGGAGTTTTCACAACAACTCAGAGATAAAGTTGTATAAAGGCAGAAATAAGGAGATGGCTATAAAAAACATTTTAAAGACCCATAATATCTTATTATGATATTTTATCATTATGAACTGGAAGGCACCTAGACACTGCCGTCTGTCCAAACTGAGCAGCTGGGCAAAGAGGAACCTGGTTATGGATGTTACAGTGAAGCCAACAGCGACTTCGCAAGGGTTATAGTTTTCAGTGGCTAAGATGGGGGGGGGGGGGTTTCAAACAGTCAACAAGATCCGGATTACTCCACAAAAGGAGCTTGTAAGAAACTGACAACAAAACATCTCAAATTCTCACAGGGTTTGCAACAAAGCACTTACCAGATACTGCAAAATGTGACAAAAGGCTTTTTTTCAATTAAGACTTAAACTGGAAGTTGCTAAATGCAAATGCAATGCAGTAGTTCATCACTCAGTCAACACCATCCCTACTGTCTAGAATGGCAGTGGCAGCATTATAATTCTGCTTTGCATCAAAAGGAAGCTGTTCAAGACTGATAGGAACGGAAGTAATGGCAAGTCACGGAGAAAAATCTGCTTCAGGCCTAAAACTGGGACAAAAATTCACCTTTTAAGAGCGCAGTGATCGAAACTTAGAGTGGCTTAAGAATAAGAAACTGAATGTCTTTCAGTGGCCCAGTCAAGGTCCTAACTTGAAATCTGTTCAAGGACTTGAAAACTGCAGTTCCTCAAGAACCTTAATAGAGCTTGAGCAAATCTGCCAAGAAGAACGAGCAAGAATTTACACCAAGCCAAGGTACGAAGCTGGTAGAGGCATGTCAGCAAAATGACTTGTGGCTGCAATTGCTGCCAAATGTGCTTCTACCAAACATTGAGTTCATGGATCTGAAAATGTACTCAATCAAGAGATTTCAGTTTTTTCTTTTTAGTGTTTGCTCTCATTTTACTGCAACACGTCTTCAGTCTTCAGTTTGAGCACTCGGCTTTTGAATAAAACAGTTTGATAAGATATGTTTTTGAACATCTTTTGGCGACTTCACAAAATGTGACGCATGCAGGGAGCTGGCACAGTGACGCAGTGGTTAGCACTGCTGCCACGCAGCGCTGGGGTCCTCAGTTTGATTCTTGGGGTGTGTTCTGTCTGTGTTTGCATGGGTTTCTTCCAGGTATTCCAGTTTCCTTCCACAATCTAAACACATGCTGGTAGGTTAACTGACTTCTCTGAAATGGGCCTGGTGTGTGCGCATGTTGGTGTGTGTGTGTGGACTAGTATCCCATCCTGGGTGTATCCCACCTTGCCCCCAGTGTTTCCTGAGGCTCCAGACCACCGTGGCACTGAATCACATCAGTGGTTATTGAAAGTGATGGGATGTTAAGCAAGCCTAAGGGAGAAATACAACTCATGCTAGTGGACTGTGTTGGAATTTTTACAGCTCTTGATTTAAATATACTCGCAATTCTTGAAAGCAACGCTGCTGAAGACCTTAAATGCTCTTTTATTACTGACAAATGGTTAGAATTGTTTAGAAAGGAATTTCTATTTTAAAAACGCAGCTGTCGGAGCAAACTGAGAAAAGCCTGTTCTTTCACAAATAATTCTCAGTAATATGCTTTTGGCTCACTGTTTCCAATAGTGTTAAATGTGTTTGGTATATATGAATGTTTAAAAAACACCCAAAGTATAGTTTTACATTATAATTATTAATTCTGAAGTGGATTTCAAGAGCTGTAGACATTCACATTTGCAGTCTAATTGCACTGACTTTTCTGAAGCAAAAGCTAATGCCTTCAACAAGAGCTTTTTATCTGATAAACCTCAAATTTAGAATTAGTTTTTAAATGTAACAGACAATAGTTTTTTTCTGAAAAACTTCATACATTTTTTTGCTTCAGTAAATGCTGAGTGCGAGTTCCTGATAATTGTTACCAGCTAGAACAATCTCAACATTACCTAATACTCCTTATTGTGTAAAATACTAATCTATTCAATAAACCTAGCCATTATAACTGCACTTAATGCAGTCAGTGAAAGCCTCTTTAGGCCAGTTATTAACTGAGAACATGAATCTTTTCATTATGAAAGCAGTGTATTGAACCTGGAGAGCAACCACATGGCTTTGTAAGGCTCCAACACCTGGGAGGCCTGTTACTTGTCTCTGGAGAGAGGCTGCATCTAAAGCCTTTTTTTTAGCAGTCTCCATAGTGGTAGGCATATCTATGCAGTTCCAGCCTATGTGATTACAATAGAGACATTATTTGTATCTCTTTGTTAATGATATCACCTTTTCAAATGAATTTCATCGTAGTGCATTCATCTTTCCATGCTTCAGTGAAAGAAAGGTCTGTTTAAATACTGCTTTCAAGTTCTTTCTAAACAGGTTGTTGGTTAAAATAAGTATTCAAGGGCGAGGTCTGTACAATTGATTTGTCTAGTGTTTACTAGAGCTATTAAGAAATTTACTGGTTTTGTTACCAAACCAACTTCAAAATTCAATGTGCCTTATATGAAGGATGGGTCTGTGTGTGTCATGGACACAAAACTGAAGGTGAAGCTGAAAACCAGTCTTTACCTTTCCGTTTTCCTTATCTTCATTATTAAAATTTATGATGTAATTTTCTTCCATTTTCTTTTCTAACTAGTGCTTCTCCTGGCAAGCGACAGGCACAAGGCAGGTACACCCTGGAGCAGAAGCCAGTCCATTGCAGGACACACTCACTCACATCAGGGCAATGATTCCTAGAAGCCAATTTACCTACCAGTATATCTTTTGACTGTGGGAGGAAACCTAGTTCCTGACAACTTCTGGAAAAAATATGCTTATTTAATAAATCTTCCAGTAATTATAGGTTTTGTTCCATTCTCCAAGTGAGTGTTACAGCAGTTTAATAGTGCAGAAAAAATTATCAAAATAATACAACTGGAACAACTTCATAAAGTTATTCTCAGGATAGTTACCATATTTATGTACTGTAGCAGGTGCACTGACATTTAAGCCAAAAGCTCTTGGTCAATTCATTATGCTGATTAACCGTTGTTAATTTATTAAATGAGGTACTTTAGAGATTATTTGGGAGTTCTCACTTGGTTAATTCATCATCAATTTACAGGTGTTCTCAGTCTTTAGAAACAGGTGACCTAGAAAACTGTACAGTGACTCTCCAGGACCAACATTAAAGTCACACCCACTGTACTCTGCCCATAAATGTTGTGTACAGGATATAGGTAAGTGAACGGTTCCCACTTCCTCACATTACTTGCCTGAGAAATCAAGTCCTGCATTTATTATTATGATTATTATACATTTTTTTTTCCTACGTGTGCACAATTCACAGTGTTGAAATACTGTATATTAATTCACCAGATCCTCCAACCTCTGTGGTTAAGGCTCAGACCTGCTCTTTCCTTTTCTGGTGCTTTGTTTCAATTCTTCAGTCTTGCTAGTGATACTATAATTTCATTTTAATTTTGCTATATTTGCATTTTCTGAGTGTCCATGTCTCCCTCAGATTATTTCTAAGGGCTTTAATTCTGAGAGAAGCAGAACGTGTCCGGAAGAATTGATGTGTTAATCAAGGAAGGCAACTTGCCGTCCACTTCTTCAGAAATCCCTCCACATCTAGAGTACAGCACATTATCCACATAATGAGCCCCCTTCTGTAGGCTACATGACCGATGTTCTAGCTCACAAGTTTGGGGAAGATGTCCCTGTGGTCACAGCCTCTTGAAGTAATGGCTATTGTTCCCATATCTACTGGGAACATTCGGTTTCTATTTGTAGCACAAACCTCTTGAAGAGAACAGGGATTGTGAGTTTGAATGTTGGGAACAAGAGCAGTTTGAAGTCTAGAAAATGGATATCAGTGCCACATACTGATACTGCACATGCTAGACCAAGGCTATCACACTCACCTAATGATATAGAGCATTATTAATTGTTGTTGAGTTGTTATGGAATGTGTGTAATGTTGTTGTGGTTATCCGTTATTGCAGCTTTAATGAACTGAAATATAATGAAACGTTTTTACCCACTGCCAATCATGTCACATGTTAATGAATTCCAATTAACTTTTTTTTTATACAAAACTCTAGCAAAACTAAATACTGTTGCTTTCTCCCAAGCTCTATATGAGATTTAAGATGAGTCTTTTTCCATGATGGTTTCTTCCTTGTCCCTTGTCCATACAGGTTAGTTTTATAGAGGGACTTGGTCAATGGGAGTAGTGTCAGTGTGTGAATTCAGACTCCAGTCTCAGCCACGGAACTTCGCAAATCTTTCAATGTTACTGTTAGTGTCACTGCAGCTTCCCTAACCAATACCCTGCTTTCCTGGCTAGACACCATTAAGGTCATTCCCAGACAGTGCCCCTACATGGCCCATTCCAGCTCACATTGATCAGCAGTGTCTCCTTCCCTGTGTTTCTCTGTCAGAGCTATTTCCTATTCTAGTCATTCCTATGTAGTATAGCACGATGTGAGCTGTGCTTTGATGTTCAGTATCAAACTGAGGAAACTTTACAAAGATTGATGCATTCATTCTGAAATAAAGTTTGATTACACACAGCGACCATTTCACTGATTTTGTGATCTGTTAGACTAATCTTTTGAACTCATAAAGTGTACAGCCAAGGGGGTTGAATATTTGCGAATGATCTAATTTTCTGAATCATTTACATACTGTCAGAATGGATTTAGCTTTATCGGAATTCATTCTAAATATAAAGTCCTACTTGAAAATATCTTGATTGCAAGCTCATATATCAACAAAATATGGAAATTGCAGGGAGATGAATACTTTTGTAAGGTGCTATAAATTGTTTAGTATATGATGTATGTTTTAGCATTAGTGGTACTTCTTTCTCATTGATTTCCCCATGGAAATGCAGGGCAGATCGGGACTAGTGTTTCCCAGGATCAGGGACCCTGCTTTGTAATTGCATTAGGTGTTATGTGACTGGTTTTGAAAGTGGAGAATCTGTTATTTCCATGCAGAAATGAAGCTGTGCAAACAATGGGAGAGAATGGTCATGATTCCCTCTCAAATTAAGTGCTTTCAATACAAAACAGTTATCCGCCAACTGACAAGTGACCATGTAAGCAAATGTTTTTTTATCAACAAGGCAGGATTTTTGCCCTCTGAGGGGGGAAAAAAGTATTTCAGCTCTTGTAATTTACCCCCAAAATCAGCAAGGATTCCAGATTGTCAAGTAATTAAGTCTGAGGATTTCCATGATATCAAACCTTTGTATTTCTCTCTTCTGGAGAGACGGCTCCGTGCCATGGCACGAGTCTATTTTAGAAGGATGTTTCATCACTGAAAAGTTGTGGTGATGCCCTAAATGTACCAGTATATATACAGCTAGATAAAATGGGTATCACAATATTAAATACTTGTTTCCATGTCAAAGAGTAGCCTAGCTCTTATTCTAAGTGCCTTGAAATCAGGTCAATATAAATAAAGGAAAAAACATTATTTTAACTTTTTCAAAATGACTGGATGTGAAGTAAACAGTGTTTAATAAAAAGTCATTTGATGTTTTCTTGTCAGAGTAAAGAGTATTGAAATACATCAATCAGAAATGGCACAAAGTGATGAAGTAGTGATGTAGTGGTGCAGCTGGTTCTGGCACGTACAGTGCCTGCATCATTCCTGCCACAGCCTTTGTTCCCTCAGGGGACACATTTGGACAGACACTATGCTTTGGAAAATTCACATGCCTGAAGCAAATCTATATTGGAGTTCATGCAGGGCTCAAACAGGGGGCACTGATGGGGCCCCAGCTCACAGAAGCATCCACCCATAACTGGACCTTGGAGTAAACGAAGAAACACTCAGGTCACCTTTATGCTTTGGGGTAGAAAACCCATTGGTGATAGGGTTTTATATAAGGAATAGTCCTTAACCACCTTTATGCTTTTCCTTACTTTCAATATGATTTCACTCTCCGTACATTTTACACTGCTGTTCCACCCAAAAGTAAACTTTTGTACGAGCACTTACTGTTCAACTGTACATGTTATTCTACTACCAAAAACAAACACTGTAAACCTACAGTAGCTCTTCAAACCCCCTCCAGAATTAGCAGGTATCTGATAAGGAGTTTGTACATAAGGGTGCCTGGCTCTTGAAAGCTAAATTCTGTCATTTATAAAGTACCACTGGAGAGGAGAAGTGGGTTGAAACTCTTGTTGAAACACTGCCACCAGTGTGTCTAAAGAGTCTGTGCCTCTTTTATGCTGCACCATGTATCAGATAAACCACTCAGCTAGGGTTCTCATTACTTCACAGTCACGGTTACGAATCCAAGGTTATCTCTGTAATCATGATACTGATGTAATACTGTTTTAGAAAGGGCAAACTGAGGCCTAACTTGCTGGAGGAAAATGTTTAATTCTGAATGGATTCCTCTTGCCAAAACCATTTTATTTTTTTATAAGTTTCTGAAAATTTGTGAAGTATTTTGAATAGGATATAAGAACATGTTTGTTAACATTACCTGTATTTAACTGATATAAAACCACTACACATCAATCTCATTAAAAACCTTCCTTTCCCAGCTGGACTGCTTTGTACATTACATATACAAAAACAATTGCAGTAGCATTTAATATCTGTTCTCAGATCTGCAGATATCCTTTTAACAAACTGAAATTTAATCCTATTCCCTTTGTATTGAATGTGACTTCATTTCTTTCCTTTTTCATACAGCTCTTGTCCTGGTCCAAAATTCACTAATTCTAATTCATTCTTTCATTAAATTCATTTTAGAACAGTTCACAAATGAAAAAAAAAAGATTAGCCAATTGTAATATTACTACAGAACAACACAAAAGAGTTTGACAAAATTGCTTTTATTTAATATTTTCCCTGTAAAACTGCCCACCTGATTGCTTCAGTTACATAAGGTTATGATTTTAGTCTTGTTATCCTTTACTTAGCTTTGTTGCTATTAGCAAACTCTCACTAAAGATTTTTTTTATGTAATGGGTCATAAATGCCTAGTAGCAACAGCGACATTTGTTTTCTAGTATAACACACCTGACCAGAAAGTAATGAGCCCTTCAAAGGCAGTGCTTAGTGGAAAAAAATAATTATTTCCATAACATTAACTGTAAACAAGCTGTTGGAGTTACAGAAGGGAACAACATACTTTTGGCCAAGATTTGTTTTGCCATAGAAGCATGTAGAAACACAATTCCAGAAGTAAATGTATTGTCACACATGAAATAATATGTCTCATTACAGGAGTTCTTTCTATTAGTATTCAATTTATAGGCAGAACTTGGCTGTTGTTACAGTAAGCATTTCTGTAATTACTTTTACAGATATCAATGGACCTCCTCAAAGAATACAATATATATATAAATATATTAACATAATGCATATTTGTCTACCTAAACTGCTTGGACATTAATACATTTTTTTTTGCTTTGGTTAACAAAAGCATTCCTAAAACCATGATGTGGTGATCGGAAAACATCACTCGGAAATGCATAGCCAACTATCTGAATTGGCTGTTTAATATGATTATGCAAATTTTCTGCAAATTTTAAGTATAACTGTTTTGATTCTTCTTGTGGAAACTAACTTAAATTTCTGAGGTGCAAAATTAGCGGAAACTACAATAGTAATCTGCAAAAATGATCGAAATAAGGAATTTGCAATTCATTTGGATTATTTTACATAAAATTCAAGAATTCAACTTTGCTCAAATTCTTCTTGGACTATTAAGAAGAGTAAGTACTAAGTCATTGTTTCTTGGTCATTACCTCACCCTTGCTGGGGTTATAATCTATTGAAGTTGAGTCTTAAAGCAGTCTTGAATGTTGCAGTCCGAGTTTCCTGTGTTGACAGATGAGGATTTCTTTGGAAACACCATTTAAAAAATCCCAAGGAAACAGACGTTCACACTGAGAGCGTTCATGGCAGGAAAAGAAGACTATGGCAAAACTTCAGTGTTTTATAATCTCAGGTTACATTAAAAAAAAATCAATTGCATAAAATCTGGCAGAGGCTATAAATCAACCCTTAAAATGGAATCACCCTCATGCTATTCACAACTGAGAAGGAACTACACTTAACAAGCACTGAAATACCGCCCTATCCCAGTACAGTTAGAAACGTATTCTTTTTTGTCAGCCTTGATGAGTGTAAATGACTTCATGGGAACAGTCAGATAAATTCATGTTGCACCACTCTTATCACAGAGCTGTTTGGTCACACTGTATGTACTGCATGTTTGCAATATGAGCCAAGAGCATCGCCTTCTGCAGATCACACTCAATCACAAACACCCCCCATTTAGTGCGTCTTTTAAAACCGCACCTGCCTTTGAAGAGGCGACATTCGGTTGTTGGGAGCTTTATTGTGCGTCGTTTCCATGAAGGATCTTGTGGGCTTCAGATGTTGCCATTGTCTGTGGCCACAGCTATACAGTACCAATCCTGTGATGAGGCACTTGTAGGGTCTGGAGGTTGGGGCATGTGAAGTAAGGTGCTGGGAGGAAGCACGTGGCTATTCCATTGGAAGCAAATGGAAGAGTGGGTCCATAGAAAACTTCTTCTTTCCCTTCAGTACTGACATCAAGGACCTACAGAGTAAGAGATGCATTCAGGATGGTTTATCTGCCATATATATGCACAGGGGTAAATACCTGAGTGGAGCACAGATAAAGGAAGATGTATTGTAAAGCCAGTAACTAAAGTCTGTACAGCTGGCATTGCAGTGAAGGAGTTCATGCAGACAGGATGGTTTCTAAACGTTGCAGTCACAACATTATGAATTAAAGCCATGTGATGAACATTCAAATCTAAGTGACTCATCATTTATAAAAGTAAAAAGATATGCATCTTTATATAAATATAAGATTTTATAATATACATACAGTATGCCTAAAAATAGATCTAAAAAATAGTATGTTTTTATGAGATAGAAGAATACATTTTTTTTTGTTTTTAATGTATTGCAGTGGAATACTTTTTGGCTAGTGTAACAGGGACTAAACTGACAGAAAATAAACCAACAGAAAATGCAGCGTGCGTAATAATTTAATAAATTTTACGAGCTTTGTTAATTTAAAAAACTTTCCACTGTGATTTATACACTTTAATTTAGTTTCTTACAGAATTATCTTTCAAATACATCAGCAAAATTGGTAAATAGAATATTTAAACAAATAAATGCATAATTTGTTAAAAGGATCCAAGCTGCACAGAGATCTTTTTGTATGTTGGGTCAAATGTCTTCATAACATGGTTCAATTTATTTAGATGAAGGAATTTAATAATAAAAATAAATTGTTTAGCTGAAACAGTATTTCTAGATAAGAGAAATATATTTTAAAATGGGAAAATGAAATAGTCATGAGATTAATCACATATCTAAATCTACTGAACAATCATTTCTTTCACACACAAGACTTTCAAGAGCTGAATTACATTCTTTGTCAGTTATTTAAATGATACACATATCATGTAATAGGGAAACTCTATTTCTAAAAAAATCAGTAAATATTTAAATAAATATTGCTCTATCTGTACCTAAGCAAAGGGAATCTGGATAATTTCTGATAGAGGACCGAATAATCTAAGCTGTTTGTTTTTGTTGACCAAATAAAAGATAAAATGTAAAATATATTTTAATATTTTTTAACAGGCTTTGTCTTCTTAACAGTAAATAATTAGTGAAACTGAGTTTTGTTTTTTTTTGCTTTACAGATATGCACTGATACAGCAGTTTAGATTTTGTGGTGGTACACCTGAGAATCAATCCTTCAGCACAAATGGACTGTATATACTACTTATGGCACTGAAAAAATATATAACTGTATAAAAATTTTATTTGATTTTCAGCAGTTAATTTTATCTTAACTGCTCCATGTCAAGCACATTCTATACTGCACCATGCCATGGGGAAAACTGACACTTGCAAAAAAGACTGAGGAGAATATTAATTAATGTGTATGGACCGACTGACTAGTGCTAATTGGCAGTGGGGTTGTCATGGTGCTTTTAGATCTCTGGTAAATAGCCTCTCATATATGCAACGCATTAAATAATTCAAACCAAAGGTGTTATTCTTCTCTTTTGATTCCCCTGGGACGTAGCATGGCCCCACTTCAGGGCTGTTTACTTCTCCCCTTCTTGAAGGGTTTTTAAATTGCTGTGAACGTGGTGAGTCTTTTATCACAAGGCACTAATACACTCCTTTTTACATAAACTCCTTTTCTCCCATAAACACCACCTTGCTGTTTGTAAAAGACACATCATGCACTGAATCCTGCCTAACAGGTATTTTAAAATTTCAACATTTTTTCTTTTGGAAATATTGTCCTTTAAATAACACGAAATGCCTCTTGTAACTACAGGATTGCGCTCCGCTAAATTATCATAATCTCCACATGCTGCACATCTATAATGTACAACCTTGAAACTCTAAAAGAAAAATGTCAGTGGATGTCTCTGAATTAAATGAGGCCTAATGTGTTTCTGACCTGGCATGTTGAGGTTTACTAACCTGGATACATGCTAATGGCTCATTTGTCCATATAGAATATCCTCCAACAAGATATATTCTTCCATAGTGGACTGCTACTCCAGACTCATTTTGCCCTTCAAAGTACAAAACACCAGGTGATGAATTCCACTTTAATGTGATAACACATTTCATACAAACATTTGTTGAGGATGTGTTCCTCCTAGTATAAAATGCATAACTGTGATGTATACTTGTGGAATATGTACCATATATAATATTATTGATGAGAAAAGGCATAAAAGATTACTTTAGAATGAGATCGCAGGAACTGAGAAATCTAATGTACCGTATGTCACATTACATGCACAAATAGGATTCTGAAAGCAGTAAGTCTTTTCAGTCCCCTGTTTCAACTCTTAGTTGTTGAGTTGCATGAAACAGGTCTTTCATCAGCACAGTGAACAAAAAGGAAAAA
Source organism: Atractosteus spatula (assembly GCF_055471065.1). Taxonomy (NCBI): domain Eukaryota; kingdom Metazoa; phylum Chordata; class Actinopteri; order Semionotiformes; family Lepisosteidae; genus Atractosteus; species Atractosteus spatula. Next base: position 46,962,725 of record NC_142707.1, on the reverse strand, counting down.
ACAGCTTTGGCAAGAAAGTCCTTCCAGAAGCCTGCAATTGTTCCCAGTCATTTTACCACAATCCAGGTTCGTTTTTGTTGGTTCAGCTGGGAGAATACTATTGTTAAAGCATAAGATCATAAGAAGAATTTAAACTACCCCTCCTGAAATCCTGAAGGAACAATTTTAAAGGATATTATAGCAGGTCTCCCTTTACAGTGTATACTGAACAAACAAATAAGTGCTGAAGTGCTGAGTGCTGAAGATCAATAAATCGTATTCATCATACTGATCATAATTACACCCAACAAACATAATCAGATTGTTTGACCAAACTTTAAGGGCAAGGGCAAGGGCAAGTCTGCCCTTGCCAGACTTTTAGCAGGAGCCACTTTGTTAAAGAGGTAAATAAATCCATCATCATTGCTTCTCAATGATCTACTTCTGAAAAATAGTGCAAACTGACAACCTCGGTAAGGGCTGCAGCTTGAAAATTTACTAGAAGCCCTTCTGAGACTTTGTACTTAAAGAAATCTCAGTTTCGTACTTTGCAGTGTGTCTGACAGAAATGTATTGTATTTATTTTATACAGGTTGCAAATGTTCATGAAAATTACCATGCAGGCTTCCTTCCTGCATACTTGACCAATGAAACATTGGTGGTAAAAAAAATCTTTTCGGAAACCTCTGCTTCATCTGCTGCCACAGAAGCATCAGCTGTTGATTTTTATTAATGAAATCTGATAAGACCTCTGGGTGGTGATATGATGTGATGGGAATAAAGCACCACATAACAATAAAACTCGAATATCAGAAACCAAAGCCTCTGCTGTGAACATTGACGTGAAGCTCAAAGACAAAGAATCCATTTTAAAAGTTCGGAAATGTGTTTTGTATAACTGTTTGGAAATAGTACATTAATAGAGACTTAGGGGTTCAGAGTTCATTGTAGGCTGTAGAGGTACAAACCTCCTGCTGTGCAGTACAGAACGTTCCTAGGGTCGCATTCTCTCTTATTACATGTTACTGACAGTTTCAGACCTACCTGTAAGCAAACTAAAGGTGCAGCGCGTCCACTGATCCATGTCAATGTCATAACAGTCTATGTGTCGGACCAAAATCCGATCGTTATTGTAGTCTAAATCGTTTCCCCCAAGGACATACAGCTTCCTGTGGACAGCTGCCATGACATGGTACACTCTCCTCTGCAGCATGGGACTGCGCCCAATCCATTTGTTCTGCAGTTTAAGAAAAAAAAGGAAGAATTAAAAAGGACATCAATCCAGTTCTCACCTAGAGAGGCAGTGGAATACTGTAGGTAATAAAATAGGGAATGTTCCAGACAGCTGTCGCATTTAAAACTCCGAGGCACCTACCTGCAGCACATATGCAAATGATCAGTAACCCACATCACAAATACCGTGATCTTCTAGAGAGTAATGTGTACAGTATCCACTTTATTTTCTGTTAAAACAGGTTCATTATAACGTTTCGACTGTTTAAAGAATGGTTAAAGAATTCAGAGATATTTTAAGGACATCTATAGCCTTTTAATGTTTGAAGAAGTGTACAGTATTCTACAATAAATGGACGTTGGCTTAATAATTATAATATAGTTTTCTTTCTTTAGACATATGTTGTTTATACCTTCCCTGGAATATCATAATTACCATTGTTATGCCATATTAGGTATTTTAAAAAATGCGACTTGGGTTTGTAACTCTTTAAGTGGAGACTCTTTGAAATATTTTAGGATTTAGAAACTAAAGTTGATTTTTTTATGAAAAACACTCCACTTGTTGTTTTAGAATTTTAATTAAGAAACTGGACAAAACTTTAACAAAAACAAAAAGGTTGTGTAGGATTGTGTAGGAAAAACTCTATATTTATTTTCTTGATCCATATACTGTACATCTCTGGCAAAGCATGGCTGGTGTAAATACTCTGCAGTTCTCCCATTCTTCACTTTTCCCTAACACAAGAGAGTAACTTTGCTGAAAAACAAAACCAGTGAATTCTCTTCTTGGGACATCCAAAACATGCGGCCTTGTTACTAGCATTGTTAATCTCAGCCAGCACGTAGCACATTGCCATGAATAAGACGAAAGTGTTGTCCAATTATCTTCCCTGCACTACGCATGGTTCCAGAATTAGCAGGTGTTCTTTAAAATTCTGGGCATTTACATTATAGGTACATTATAGTCTCTATCTTTTCTAGAGACTGAAAGATAACTTTCCAAATGTTTTGCATGAAGACAAGTTTTGCTCTACTATTTTTAATGAAAAAAAAAATTCAAAGTGAAGACAACAAATTTGCACAAAGCTATTACTTTCCTATCTTCTTCACGTATCTCTCAGCTGTTTTCACATTCATCTAGAAAATATAAAAATGCATTTTGCACTGGAAGCAAATAGCTTTAAAAGCCAATGTATTCATTCTGTGCCACTGGCTTGATACAATTTTTTGTTCTGAATATTTTGTCTTGTTTTTTACACTGCACTTTAAAAATAAGATCAATCTAGGAAAATATTTGAAAACTTTCTGCAAGTTCCAGACAAAAAAACTCACATGCTCTTTGAAAAGGCAAATGAAAGATCATCTGCTAAAACGAAGATAATCATTTTTCAGGGATATAATGTAAAGAGATTATGGATTGCTCCTTTGACTGCCGGCAAAGCCTAAAAAGTATTAATGTGGCAAGTGATGTTTGTGATCAAAATATTTCAATAAAATTAAGTTACAAAAAAATACCTCAATACAGTAGTACGTACATCACAACCTTATTCAAATAATTCTGAACGTTTTGAAATTACAAAAAAAAATCAACATGGTTTTCTTTCTTTGAAATCTGTCTGTCTCTCGCTCTTCCAAAACGATTTAATTATTTATATCGCCATATTAAACTTTGTAATGTTTGTGTAGTAAGAATTAATTTCTGGGTTAGCTGCTAAGTCCCCTGACAGAAGCTAGTAGACACCATCTGCTTGTCGGCGGCTGAGATGGGTCCCCTGATTCTATCTCCACTTCCTGTCACTGCAAGGACTGCCAGGTGAGCCATCACGCGCCACATCAGCAATGAAACGCTGGGGCCTGGAGGGGTCACTCCTAATAAACCACTGTTTGAATACTAATCAGCCGCGGGGAAGCGGAGGTCACTGCTGCCTGCTTGTTAGCAGGTAGCTGTGTGCTCTGCAGCAGATGGCAGGCATTATCGGGGCTCCACACGCATAACAAACTCACACTCGCGCACACACACACACACACACACACACACACACACACACACACACACACACACACACACACACACACACACAGAGCAGGATAAACAAAACAACACAATCCAGGCTCAGCAGTGGCAGGCAAGTGATTGGGATTCTGCACCAGACCCGGCAGATGGAATGTTTGCCCGCTTGCTTGTTTAAACAGTGTAGGGTCTGCGCAGAGCACACAGCTTTCAGACAGAGAGAAGAGAGAGTGGAGAGCAGAGCACTCCTTCGGGCTCTCCACACCTCCTTCAGATCACGGCCTGTCCCCTCCCTGCTCATCGGTTCAGATCTCTGAATTTAGCCACCTCTCTTTGACGGATGTTTTTTCATTTCACAATTGATTACAGTTCACAAGAGACGCAGCACATGCGAAATTAAACAGCAGGAAAACGTGATGTACGTACTGTACTATATACAACGTTTTTAAGGAAGGGTATTTGAGGCTGATAGGGTCTGTCATCTATTTTCAAGGAGCTTTACCAGTGTTAAAAAGAATAATTTTTTGTACAGTACTGAATTCAGAGAATAGAATGGAAACCTACAACCCCCGTCTCCATCCCTATCAGCCTTGCCACTGAAACCACAGACACAGAGATCAGAGAAATTCACAGGACAAGGAGTTTATTACAGTCACCTTTACATGTGCTGCGGGGAACACTTCAGTCAATCCAAACCAAAAATGATACTCACAAGCATCCTCGATTGCCAAAAAGATGCTTCCCAAATGACAATATTTAAGACAAAATATCTTTAAAAAAAATCATTTGGATGTGGTCAACTAGCTAATACGAAAATGGCAACTGTTAAAATAATGCAATCTAAGAATCCTCCAGCCACCATGCAACCTCCAAAGAGATTTTTTGACAGTAGACCTAAGCTCAAAAGATGCTGTACCTGAAGATTAATAGCAACTCGAGGGTTGTCTTTGAAGTCAGAGGGACAGCAGGACAGTCAACACTCCTTTTGAAAGCATGTGGGTCATACAGTATATACCATAGTGCGCTCTATTAGAGGTATAGAAAAGGCACCAGGTACAGCATGAGAGCACCTGTGACATGGCCTGACGTTACAGTAGCTTCATTTGGAACTGCCAGTATGTGGTTGCATGTATTCCATGTGCAAATAATATTTGCAAAGATTTTTAGAGAACCCGAGCAACCATCCAGCTTGTCCAAATCTCTATCCAATATAAAGGTAGCCCTATCATTTGAAAAGACCAATAATTCGGTTTTAGTGCTACAGTACAACCCTTGTGCCAGGGTTAAGGGATGCAGACACAGAAGCTTTCCGTTGCTGGTGGCACTGTTTTGTGTCAAACCAAAGATATTTTCTCAAGCCAAACCTTAAGCCTACCCAACTCTAGTGGCTCTTCAACAGCATTGCTACAATGTGTGGAATATTTATTTCACAGTGGGCTAATGACATGCTCACTGTCATTAGGTTATAGACCTCAGCCTTGGTGCCAAACATCTGTTGGAATGGGTTGAGCTACTTTGGAGCCTGAGGATCTGTTTTTATTCATAAACCTGTAAGTGTGTAGTAAGTATAAATCATTGGACCTAGCTCTGAAAATACTTTCAGTTATTTCCAAAGAGAATGAGAGGTGTTTTATACAGTAGTATGTAATATTTAGTCCTAAGAGGAGATGAAAAAACAGCATAATTCACATATTTACTGGTGTGTATACCTGTGTGTCTACAGTCTGTATGCAATTACATGGCCTGTGTGGCTTCAAGATTTCAATAAAGAACTTCTGTAAAGGAAAAGGCTTTAAACTCAATAAGTTTCATGAAAAGACTATAATTGCTGGAGAGTGATACGCACCTGGACGGGGTCGTACACCATCAATCTGTTCTGGTATTGAGCTGTGTTTGTTACACCACCTGCAACCAAGGACAACTGCAATCAGAGCAACATACACAAGAGTGAGACCACTTAAGACAAATCATATTCCAAAACCTGCACTGCATTAGTGGCAGCTAACTCCAAATTTTCATCCAAATGGAAAAGCATATTCTTAAAATGTCTGCTGTTACAACTACATCGGCTTCATTTAAGAAATATTGTATGCTGTTTTTATGTATTCATTAAAACATTACCATATGTTAAATGTTATTCAGAACTTCATGTAACATCTTATTCTGTTGAAATTTAAGACATCAAGTTGCCTTTGTTATACTATTGTAAGAAAGGACAATATTTAATATGAATTTAGAAAAAGTGTCAATTTTATTATTTAATGTTTTGCTTTGTAGATCAGTTAGAATACATAAACATGCAATAAAATGTTTTTTTCAGTCATGCAACATACAGAATATTGGCATATTTAGTACATTTCATTGCTTTTTTTTACTACAATTTCACAGATGCCTAGTAATAACATGCTTCTGATGAGGTCTTCTACTTAACATGTATTACGATATTGAATGTCATTATAAAAGGAATCATATTTGTAGAAAGGTGATTTATTTTTGTGACATACTATGAAAAAGCAGATCTTCTTCTGTTATTTTACATAAATAGGCTTACAGTTTTTGTTTGCTTATCTCATAATAAATACAGAGGGTGGCACTGGAGTCTTGAGACATGGATGAATTCTCCTGTATCTTGCAGTGCACTGCATGTTGTATGTACTCTGTATCTCACTGTCCTTTAATGTTTCAAGTCTTACAGAATAAGAAGCTGAGGATTTGCATACAGATTTGACTGGTCTTAAACTGATAACATATTAATATTGATTACTGTATTCTTTAATTTCTGCAAGACCAAAGTACCCTTGCCTGTAGCGCTTCTTTCAGCTTTGAAAGTCATCAAGCTGATTTGTCTGCATTTAGGTTATGATACCACATGCTGGCACACTGTCCCTTGCAATCAAAGCAACTGCTTAGATTTGGTGGCTTCTCTAACAAGTATATTATATAGATTGACAATTTTGATTCGCCACCCCAGGGAGCTAATCTGCATTTTAAGAGCTTTCTGTGCAAGCAACTGTCATTAAAGCACCCTATCCTTCCAAACACTTTCATTTCTCTACTTTGTTTTTTTCCATTTTAAAACTTCAGCTATGATTCATACAATGGTTTAAGGCTTATTTAGGGATATATCCTAAGTGAATATACAGTATTTATTATCCATCCATCCATTTTCTATTATCTAATAGAGGGTCAAGGCGGGACCACAGCCTATCCCAGAGAGCAACTGGCACAAGATGGTTACCAGTCCATTGTAGGGCACATACAGAAACAAACACAGAGTCACACCAGGACCAAAAGTTCCAGAAGGCAATTCTCCTACCAGTATGTGTCCATAGAATTACATTAATTAATTCAATTAAAGAACCAGGTGGGTGGGACCAAACTGAAGGAAGGTCTCAAGGTCTTAACCAAGAGGCAGGCTATTGTGAGTTCAATAATGAGGAAATTTGGTAATGTTGCAAAACAGGTACAAGGGAAGCTACGGCCACACTCCAATACACCCTGCTGGCAAAAAGAAGGATTGCAAACAGCCAGGAATTATAGGAAAATAATCCATTACTTTTGGGCTGCTAACACGATGTTTTATTTATTCTTTTATAGTTGTTTTACTGAACTACAGTATTTCAATTTTTTGTTTTCTAATTAAGAATCAGTTATTCACCCTAATACTGAAGCTCAAAATGCCAACACAACTAAATATATGTGCTGTATACAGTATGCGTGACTAATTCTATAATGATTTACATACAGTACAGTGCATATGGACATACACAGTCACGTGGCCTTCACATAACTAAATCCACAACACTGTGCTGTTAATGATTGCTCACTATAAATTAAATACAGTGAGACAGGATTTCCAGCTGTCTTTTACAGTCTATAAAACTACAATTGATTACTGTCAGAGCATAGACAGTATGTATTCTCATCTATTCTATATTCTGTTTTTTTTGGCAGGTTGTTTACAAGCTCTGACTTCCTCTAGTCTGTATGTCTCTCTAATGGCTAACTAGCTATCTTTTGATTATGGTTTATTTAAATATCCGGTAATGTCAAATCTCTATGTCTTTCAGAGTGTGACAAAGTTTTTAAATTTGCAACTATCAACATTGGTCTCTTTCTGTAAATGCTATTTTTCCTTCAAACCCACAATAAACATATAATTTTGCAAGAATTCTAGGGTGCTCACACTGAGTGCCAGTAGAAAAACACAGGGTGCATGATCAGAACAGATCTATAAGAATGTTGCAATCAATCTGGGCAATCTATCTAATCAAACAGCATGTAATCTAAGACCTGCTTAGCTAAAAATTATTCCGAACAAATCCTTGAACAGCAACCCTAACATTGAACAATGCAGACAATTGTGTATTGCTCATGTATTTCACTGGGATTCATTTAGAACTTAAACACGATGTTTCAACTTTGTTTTATTTAACTTAAGGATCATAACCGAAAAAATCAGTCAATCAATCAATCAATCAATCATGCTTTTGAAATGCTGTAAATTTAAAATAAAGTCCACTGCTGAACTAATGTCACTGTGAGAAAACTATCAGGCATCTCCCTAGAAGCTAGGGTGGAAATCTAAAGTCTCGAAAATCTGAAAATAATGACAGAGAAATTATCACCGTTAACATAATCGTTATCACCACATTTTCTCTCTGAGACACAATAAAACACAATCACATGATAAAATTATGTTTTCTTGTTAAGGAGGAAAGATCACACACCACATTATTTAAAAATAATGGTGGTCAAACCATTACCCCTGACTGTGGTACTCTATTAGATGATACACTAAGATGGAAGATGCTCTGTTTACACAATGTTTAGGTACTATTAAACACAGGAAGCTCCAGTCCGAGCTACTGGCTGGCTATGGATTTACCAGAGATGTGAGAGATCTCCTCAAATCCTCCAAGTTCTCCAACTCTTTCAAGCTCTGCTGCAGATCTACTCAATATTTCTTCCACGTGTGAACTAAGCTTAATTTAGCGCCAGGACTCTGGAGATGAAGGCCATAGAAGGATCGAGTCACTTTTGTTTAGAAGGTGTATTTAATTCTGTATGCATGGCGAGATCAAAAATAACATGTTGACGAAAGCCTACAAATGCAGCGTGTCTGTGGTACTACCATGCTTCATTTGTTATACTATACTAATTGATTTTAATTATATGACAGGTGTATCTTACTGCTTCATTTAATTCTATGGGGAGCGCCAACTGCTCCATTGATTTGCACTGGGATTTCAAATTATGTTATCCCACAATGACATAACCCAAGAGGGAAAAACAAGTAACTACTGTCAGACTTTAAGACTACTTTAAGTGAAAATAATATGCCTTTTTTTGCCTTTTTATTATTTAAATTTGAACAGTGGCATATCTCATTTTTGATTGTATTATAGATACAAATTAAAATGTGGTTCCAAGGTTAAAAAATATGGATAGTTGCTACAGTCCCAAAGCAAGACTAATTGCACAATACCTGTTCAGCATTTAACAAGAATCAGAACAGGCAGCACGCGGCTTCCTCTGTAAAGACCCAGAACAATATCACTTCCTTGTCCTTGCGCAGCAATATTATCATCTTACACTACAGCACTAGATTATCACAAACAAAAACTTCAGATTTTTTGTAGAAAATACATTTAACTGAACAAGAATTTCACATTTTCATTACAGCTAAACTGGTGAACGATAATACAAATCACTACAGTGTGAAATGTAGTGCAAGCGAAAGATGAAATAAAAAAAACACCTTCGGAAGGAGCAAAATGGCTGTTGAATATTTATTGGACATCACTTGTTGTCATGCGAAGAGTTTGGCTTTCAAAAACCACTATATTCTGTTGGATAATCACATAAGCTGAAACTTTAAAACAATTTGTAATGAATCATATTTGAACACCAGCGGAAAACAATTTTGGAGCGATCTGTGTTTTCTGTTCTTCCTGATTTTCATGCCAGCTATTTGTGAAAATTTCAAATTTAAAACTTCACACATTCTGCCCAATAACTCGCTGAGAATAAGATGGCAATCACATTGACTTTGTGAAATGTAAAACCTATTGGAAAGCCCATAATGGAATTTGCAGACAGGAAAAGGATAACACTACAGAAAAAATGATCTTGGCAACAAACAGAAACTTGAATAGAACTACAAAAAGTGTTTTTTTTTACCTGATATCCAGAGCAAACCATCTGCTACACATCCCGCGTGACAAGACAGCGATCTGTCAAAGGACTGTACAAAAGTCCATTTGTTCCTTTTAGGGCAGTACCTCTCGACAGTGGGCAACACCTGTCTGAGTTCATTCCTGCCTCCTACTGCATAGAGGTATTGATCTAAAGCTCCCAGCACAAAGTGCTCACGGCAGTTCTTCATGGGAGCGATCTCTGCCCACTTGTTGCCCCTGGGGTCGTAGCGGCAGGCAGTCCTGACGGCACAGGTGCGGCCTGTGGCATGCTCCACCTCTCCCCCTGCGACGAAGAGGAAGTCTCCCATGACTGCCACACAGTGGTGGCTCCTGCCCACTGGCATGGGGGCCAGCTCGCTCCAGTTCGACACGCCAGCGAGGTGAACGTGCTCCTGGTCTACGGGATTGAAAAACCGCAGCTCCTTTACCTTGCAGATCTCCCTCTTCTTCCCCCCCACGATGTAGAGTGTTTCCGACTGGAAGCGAGGTTTGGTTCGTAAAGTCTGCCAGATCGGCTGTGCATAGGTGCTTCGGTGGTACTCCAAGGCCTCATTGATCAGGGATGTGGCTGTTTCGCTGGCTTGGACCAGAGGGTGGGACTTGGCAACAGTGTGGAGGGAGTTCATGTCCATAAGGCCGTAACGTACATACTGTAAGAGCTCCTCCATGTACTGGTAACGGGAGTCGTGCTCCAGCCACCTCACAGCGAGCTGTGCCAGAACATCAACAGTAAGAGTTACCATTCATTGCAATGGAACAAAATCACACTAACACAGGACATCACTGGGCAAACATTTACAGGCATATTTAAAACAGAAGTATGGCTAAATCTACAAAATGTATTAAGATCAGTCAATCATTACATTGTTAATGGAAAATAAGAAACACCTTGAGAATATTGTGCTTCACCGTCAAGAGAACTATCAAAATCTCAGAACAGTGTCAAATATTCCATTATTGCCAGAAAATTGATTAGAAGTGTTTTAGTTTTATATTAGACAAAAACACCTATGAGTATCGTCTGTTGTCGTATCAATTTAGGAGAGTTTCTTCTTCTATAGTTTATGAAGGGTCCTGGGTGACAGCAAATGAACTCCTAACACCTGCTAGCTTGAAATTTCTATTGATTCTCCTTGAGCCAGATCCGAACGGAACTTTCAATGGAATGAGTTAAAGTGACAAAGGAGAGAGGAACAAAGCGAAATTAATTGGACTTGAGAGCTATTTCAGGTTGTTTAGCTTGGGGAAGCACTTGCACGGAAGACTGATCAATCTGTGCTAACATAGCTGAAAATAAATTATACTATTATCAGGGAAACAAAGTGAGTTTTAAAACATCCAACTCCAAAGCAAGGCTGATGTGGTGTGAACTTCTAAAATGACTTAATGGTCATGTAGTCCAACCCTGGTTTAGACACTAAGGTATAAGTTAAAAGAACTTGCATAGTTAAAGAAGACATGTAAGAGGTTACAGTTGCTTGAAGTCAACAATCCATGTTAAGAATTGAATGGTTAAAGGTATACACTTTTATTAAATAAAAAATGCAGGGAATTTGATCTTTTCTCCAAACATGGTTAACCATTTCTGTTACCATGTGAAATAACCAGGTTTTAATGAGGTTATTGGGATGCTGTGACATGAAATACTGTAAAATGCCAGTGCCAGCATAAGTTATAAATCTTTTTCCTCAGAATTATGCCTTTAAATGTACAGTAATAAAATGTGTTCTTGCACATACAATATCCTGACTTCATAAGGCTGTATCTGAAAATTTACATTTAATAAAGGTTAAATCAAGCAGGCTATGGTTCCTTTAAAGGTATTTTAGAGATAGATAGATTGATTGATATTAACATGATAATTCACCTCAAACAGCCCGGTTCTGAGAGAGAAGATCACATATCTGTTTCACTCTTTCACAAATCAAGCATAAGAGTTTCCTTTACAGGACCCTGCAATTATTTCATATTATTGTAAAACAATACAACACCTTTCAAGCTAGCGAAATTGAGGATGTGCCTGCCAGGATTAAAATTTAAGAGGTGCTTTTTGAACATAATGCTTTTCCATTTTGAGTGTTTAACCAATTATATTGAAAATCACGTACGAACAACAGATAACAGTTAGGCATATATTTGAATGACTTTGCTGATGCTTCCAGTTCACACAGGTGGTTATCCAAATCTCTAGTTTTTTCATTCTTTTAATTAATTCTGAATTCAGGTAACCTTTTAAAAAAAATAAATCCAAGCTTCCATTGTAATTTTCCTATGGTGATTAAGCCTGACCTTTTTTGAATATTTTAAACACTGTTTTTATTTAAACATAAAATATAAAATAATCTGGAACACTGAAGTTTCAGATTACTGGGATAATATTCTAAAAAAAAGACCTAAGATTTTCACAGTTGTACGCTTATGTCCTCTTAAAACTGTCAGGTTTAAATATTTAATTAACACTCATAGAAAAATCTGTAAATTATTTGTTTCTACTATGTAGTTGTACATTATGACATAATGTAATAACTGGTGATAACATACAGGGTACTGCTTTGGGTTTCAGGCGAATGCATGACAACAGATTGACAAAAAGAGTTAATGTGCTACTTTTTTTTTTTGGCTGGCTGTAGCACTACAATTCCCAGAATTCTATATGTAAGAGAAGAAGCCAGAGAGTCTAAGCCATCTTGTCACCTTTTTTATTATACATTATTACTGAATGTATATTTCATATGGGGTTATTTAAACTACATGGTACTATGAGAGTATCACAGATTGACTTCCAAAAAATTCAAATACAAAAATACAAAACAACATTAAAATGCAATATTTCCATCTGTCCATTTATTTCTTGGCTATTTTACTCATTTGAGACTCAGCTATGTACAAGTACATCTTATTGTAGCTGCAATATACAAGCAGCTTCACTATCAAAATACAACTTTTATTTTAAAAAACCCTGAGAACTTTCCTCTAGCTTTTGTTTTCTATTTTCTATTTCTGGCCATTTTTTTCTTCTTTAGTTTACACTCAACTTCATTTTTTTAACATCAGTAGCAACTATAAAAGGAAGATTTAAAAAAGCTACTAAGAACCACAGCATCGGTAGGAGCTTTCAGAATAATTACATCACGTGTGATTTTCAAAAACCTGCGCTGAGAGATAAAGACCCTGTACCACATTATTTCAGATGGCTTTGTATTCACTCCAACCCCCACTCCCCAAAAAAGAAAAAAAAAATCCACTTTTGGAATACAGTGTGATTAAGAGGAAAAAAGGCTGAGAATGCTACTTTGTTAGTTGGCTGTGAAGGTCACATAGCATAAAAGAACTTCCTCAGGGCAGAGAATAAATTAAATCCCAAAGAAAAAAAGAAAATGTGATTTCCAGAGTGTGAGTCTCAAACTCTAAATGACAATGATTGACAGCTAAACTATATCCGTGCAATATCGGAGACCGCACGTTCTCATTTACCTCAGCATTGCCAGCTAGCGCCCATTAAACATCCGTCTGATGCCCAAATTAACCTTCTCTGCAAACTGAAGGAGGCACAAACTATCATAATCAACCTTTCATTATCACAGCAGCGTCTAGTTAAAGGGTCAGAATAATTGTGCCATCAGAGCCCTGATTGTTTTCAATCAACAGACGGCCAGAGTGACAGCTTGGTGATTGAACAGTTTGATGAAACCACACTAGGCCTAATCAGGGGAGATGAAAGGGAGGCATGATTGGTGCAAATGAACAGTCATGCCTCTCCTCTTCTTTCACAATCTGAAATTACCCTTAAATTTTGCTTTCTTCCCTTACGAGTGCATTTGGAGAGAAGGTTTGATTTGTTATGAGTTATGACAGCACTGTGTTAGGAAACACAGGTAGGATGACTTCAGTGTGGGCAAGTGAGAGAACAAAATAGCTGGGAGGGTATACAAAAATGTATTGCAGGAAGAAAAATCACAAAATGTTCTTTTTGTAACCTTCTAAAGACCAAGAGAATGCAGGGGTATACTTCTTTAGGACTATCTTTTGAAAATCGTTGTTCAAGACGACTTATATCAACTAGTAAATATATATATACTGTATACTGTATATGATTTTAAATATTTTCTATACTTCTTTCAAATTCAATCCATTAATTCTGAAATCCTTTCACATTGCTGAAATTACAGAAGCACTCAATTTGGAATAGATAAAAAAACAAAGAAAACAGATGTACAAAACATTTACTAAAAATCAATCCAAAGCAAAAAAAAACATAGTAGGATTCAGCTGTGTATTTTAATTGTTTTATTTTTTACTTTTAGATACTTAAATTCTTAAAATACTTTTTTATTGCTTTTGAAGAGCTTTTTCATATCTTTGGTATTATTTTTCTTTCTTTTTTTATACTAACAATTTTAGTATAAAATGTATTTTGGTCAAAAAATACAAGTTATACTCTTCAGCTGATTGTTTATTAGAATATATTATTTTGTAGCAGCCATTTAGTTTTTGTTACAAACAAAAATATATCTGCAAACAGATTGGCATCAGGGAACATCTTGGGTGGTATACAAATAGTAAACAATAAAAATGACAATTGAAACAGTCTACAGTTAAATAGATATAATTTCTTACATCAATTATACATCCATATCTTTAGTGTGTAATATTGATTTAGTAGTTTTCTTTATAAATTTCAACTTTGCAAAGTAATGCATACATACTGTACTGTTCATATTTTTCTTCTTTTTTCTTGACATTTTTTTATAATCGGTTTCTGTGGAAAAAATACATCTTTTTTCTGCAGCTTGTTCAAACCTCAATGTACAGCAGTGTGTAAAAGAGAAGTGCTTAATTGTAAAGACTAATTAATTTTAATTATAAAAAACAAGTACAAAACACAAACCGGGTCTTGGCCTGTAGAAATTAAACAAAACAACCCTTCCCCACTGAGTCACTCAGTTTCCCACTAAACCCATTCTGAAATAACAAGAAGTGTTTCATATGACTTAAAATATACTTTTTCAATACAGCTTCAAGCACTAATGAATTGCTGTGTAAAATCGCATTTTCAACCATTCAGTGTCATATATTATATCCCCTAAAGCAAATCTTATTTAACTTTCTAATTAATGCAAGCTATTTTAATAGAAGTAGGGTAATCCATTCAGAGCCTTGCTTAATGTGTGGATACATCAGCTTGTAACAACAAGCCAGGTCACTAGAGCTATTTATACTCTTTCACTGTGCATTTCAAGGAAGCAGCACAAGAGTGAAATAGGCATGACTCCTGATGATGTGAATTCTCCTTTGTGCATTGGTGAGAGAACACTATAAGAAAGACCAGACTCAACAGCCTCATGAAATCAGAGACAAAAAAACCTTCCATACATGTTCAAGAAAATCTGTCACGTAAAAAAAACATGTATGAAACATTTTTAGCTTGAGCCAGAATGGGGCAATATTGCAAGTGCCCAATACTTTAAAGGTACTTATCTGGCCACATACTGTAAATATAGCATAGTTACTAGATTAAAGATACATTTTTATTAAAATATGCTAATTTATAGTTTAAGGGAACGGGGTGATCTTTGTTAGTTTTAATAGAATTATAAAACGTGTTTTATCACAACATCAGAAAACCAAAATTTATAAAAAGGCTATACAGTTCACTGTTCCACCCTCCTGCTACACTGCTTTCTCTATTATGAAGCAATGACCCAGACAATCACTTCACAATTAAGACGACACTAACACACAGGATTCTACTGATGTTTTACACTGGCACCCCAGACTACACTTTATTATTTTTGTTGTTAAGTTAAATCATTTACATCTTAATAGATATGGAAATACAATTCCAACAAGGGTACTGTCAGATACTCCGCCGAATCAGGAAAACAATTCCAAATAACAAAAAATAATCAAATTTTGTCAATCAGAATGTCTCTACATACTTTCTGCAGTCTACAGGATCCCAGTAAAACAGCATACTATTTCAAAGTCTGGCAGAGCTCAAAATATCAATGTTGTGTTCCATATACTAAATTAAATAATTCAAGGCAGTATGTTGGGAAAATAACAAACAAAAACACAGACTTTGCTTTTAAAGATGGGCCGGGTCCAAACTTCCGAACCATCCTCAGTCATTGCAATCACCTGCACCAGTACACACATTGACACTCGCTACTATTTCTAAAGTCTCTGCTTTGTGCTTGAGTGAGTCGTATAGTCTTATTTAATAGACGTTCAGGAGGAGGTCACACTCTAATCTTGTACTTCTGCTCATCCATTTAATGGATGGAGTCATTTCTGTGAATCCAACTCAGCACAATTAGTTTGGCATTTGTTTGTGATTCAAACCTTTGATTACAAACATAAAAAAGGTTAAATGTCTTGAAAAGGACCTTAATGGTTTAAAACTCTGTAGTCATGACACTGTTATTCCTAACTGAGCATTGTATTTATTAAATTGTATTTCTTTTTTAAAATGTATTATGTGGACATTTCGAGACTTTTTCATTCGTATACACACAAAGGAAACTCTTAGTTTCCAGTGTAATCTGCCATTCAGCCCTGACAGTCCATCTACAGTATAACCTGACATGAGCATCTTCATACATTCAGTCAAGGGACCCTCCTGCTGCCAAACTGAAACGCTTTCACATGCGAGCCAGTTCTTTTGACTATTTTGAACACAGGACCCGTGCAATGGACAGATACTGGGCACGAAACAACAAGCCCACCCTCTTCAGCAGAGAGCTCCAATCAAGGTGCAGCAGAGCCGGGCTCCTTTGTGTCAGCAGCTGCAGCACCCATCTGTCAGAGCGCAGACGATGATGCGCTTCCCAGCAATATACCACTTACAGCGTCTATGTTACTTAGTCCTTCCCAGTTCTAAGCTTCTGTGAAAGAACATCACGGTCATAACTGACTGACTGGAAAGACTTGTCCTGCTGTAGTGTGGGTGGTAGTAATCAGACAGTTGTAATATATAGTATGTTCGCTCTATGCAAAGTTAAATTAAAGGAGTAAAATCATCTTTCATGCACACTAAAGGGCTGCATTCCCCACTTTCAATGAATGTTTAATTGTGAACTGTAGCATTGAAAATAAAATCAAGACATTCTAAACAAACAAAATAATAATCTGTCCTCCTAGTTTGAATCTGCACTGAAGCCAAACTGTTCCTTATCCAGATGTACAAATTTTTTGTTGAGAGCAGGGGCTTTTGCTCATGAGCCTTGCTCCGAATACGAAGGGGATCTGGCCACAGGAATTGATTTTGTTCTTTTGTCATACCGGCAAGCTTTACATATTCTCGAGAAGGGTCACTTTTTATCGCTCTATTTTTTAAGCTCCTGTTGTGAGTGTGTGTGTGTGTGTGTTGTTTTTTTTTGTAGGGATGAGGACTGGGCAAAGTCAATGAGCACTTTATTAAAGAGAGGCAGGCTTGGTAATGAGCAATTCAGGAGTTTAATGAGATTTTGTAGATCTGTCTCTAGCCTGTCCATCAAGTTTCTGTTCTGTAAAGCGCCCCGACACTAATCCTCCACCCGCCCAATCTTCACCTAGAGCTGGATATTAGATTTTTTCATGGTATATTGCATTAACAGTATAACCTCAGCAGAAATCCAGGCAACTTAACTGCACTCGAGGCATTACAGGCAGGATGATTTGATTTCTTCAGCACTGTAGTACAAGTATAAAGGCATTTTCTCAACTAGCGAAAGAAGATCCTTGTAGCTCTAAAACATCTACTCATGGGCCTTTATTAAATATTTGTCTCATTTCTCTAAATCTTAGGGTTAACTATTTGAGAAAAAGAATTTTAGAAGCTTTCAAATAACAAGGTTTTCCCACTGTAATCAAGGGTTTATAACCATTAACTTCTTGAAGATAAAATACTTAATCTAATTCTTTTCATGTCAACACAGTAAAAGCATATAGATATCGTGTGTTTATTTGCTGAGGGTAGTTAAAGATATATAACCTAATACTTAATGAAATAAATCAATTAAAAAATACTGATGATAATAATAATCTCTGTTTTATTTATATATTATTATATATAAATAAATTAATAAAATACACCTAATAAATCCACAAAAAAGGGTGTTTTATTCTACCCTGCAATCCCCCATCCCTTATTCTTCAAATGAATAAATCACTCGGGTGGGGGAGGTGTATACAGCACAGTGGTAATGAATGGTTTCAACGTGCTTGGCTACAATAGGGTTGTATTCAACACCTATCTTGAAAACACCTTACTACAGCCAAAATTAAGACATTATTAAGTATTGCCACTATCACTGCTGTTATAGGCTATGTCATCTATAGTCTTTTAGAAAATTAACAGTCTCAGGGAAAAAGGAAAGTCATTAGACGCATTTAAATCATCAGCAATTTATTTTGCAGTTAGAATTCTAAATTATGGCGTTGCGTAAGTGTATATTAAATCCTGGTTGCTGTTCTGAAATGTAAAATTGTGAAACGATCAGCATTTTTTCTCCTCTGATAAATTGTGTTAAAAGTAATTTCTAAATACATATGGAACATTACACAAATGTAACACTGTAAATATAATAATCTGCCTTCTGAGGTCTAGCAAGTGTAACTCTCCCTTCCTTTGAGCTCTGGCTCAATTAATTTACCGACCCCTGAGAGAATTCTCCTTCCAACCAGAGCACAAAACAGTCTTAATGCTCCTGTTCCATTGTGCATTTTAAATGCAGCAGGTTGCTGTGACTGATGATGGAATAAAACTACCAGTCAAGTAAGTGTAATGAGTGGTCCCACCAGTGAAGGGAACAATTGCTACCTTTATTTATTTATTTTTTTACTGGCTGAAATAGCACTGTGTTTTTTATAGAGTCTATTTTATCCAAGCCAAAGAAAATAGCACAGGATAGGAAAATTCCCTGAATATCCTAACTGATCCCAGTTTCAATACTGAGTGACTTGCACAGCATCCTGCCTGCCGTCAGAAAGCACTGCTCTAGTGTCAAAGCAAGCCCCGACAGATGGAAGCCCAGATTCAAACATCCTCCCCAACCACAAGAAATTCCCAACGCATCAATTGATGGTGTCTTTCTATTTGCCAGAGGCTTCTGGCAACATCAAAGTATTGGTTTTAGGAAATTATGATTGGCAAGTGGATCGAAGTCTTGACTTCAGCTGGGTCTGGGTCTGCTGATGTGTCTCAGGTGTTTGATAATACAAAGTAGCACACTGCAACACAAAATGAGCAGTAGCCTAGAACTAGGCTATATATACGTATAATCTCGTCATTCATTTTTTATAACCATCAAAAGAACCTAAACTTTCATCTACAAAATGCTAAAACCTTTAGAGAGACAAAAAATGCATTCATGTTCTGCATATTTTCTAACACTACCAATCATTCTAACTATTAAGATGAGAGGTACAAGAGTACAAGGATGCAAACTCAGTTTACAAAATTAAAAAAAAATCTAAGAAAGTCTGGGGATGTGTTTGCCAACAAGTCATACAGAGCTCATGTAAAACTCCTAATAAGCATAAAAAAATCACCTACTGTATATATGAGACAATAATCCTTTGTGTGAATAATCTGTCTTTATTTTACACAGTTAAAATAACATATTTTAGTAAGAAAGAATAACCATCTCTTTACTCCTAAACATCTAATAAATGCTTTCATGAATGAGCTTAAAACCCTGAACAAGTGCAGAGGACTACTGTAATATAACTCAGCCTTGGAAGAAAGCCTGCTTTTCACCTTGTCAGGTAATCCTGCTTAAAGCCACAATGACCCCAGTAAAAATATTGGTATGGGTCACGTGACTGTTCACCACAGACCCTACAAAGAGAATTTAAAAATGCCACCCCTTACATAGCAGTAGAAGGCGTTAAAGCTTTGAAGAAAATGAATTGACCTGAAGGGACCAGTCGATAAGTAATTAGTAATGAACAAGGCTCAGATGCTATCTGTACCTCTTGCGGGAACTTAACAGCTTCACTTTATGCTGGAGCCATTCTCCTGAACATAGTAATCCTGTAAAGGGGGGTATCCATTCTATCTACTCTGAAAAAAAGCATTCTTAGCATCAGCCTCAGACCCCTGCCCAGTCAATTAGGGACAGAAACCTCACACAGAGCAGTGCGGACCTGTCATGAGTTTGCCTAAAACAGGCATTAAACTGACCAAATTGCTTAGCGGCTAGTGGATTGAGAGGTCATGCCTCTGATCCCCAGATGGGGCTGCCCCAGTCTAGACTTTCGACTGACACAAAAGGCCTCCGGGGACTGTTTGCCCTTCTGTCTGACGCACAGATAAATTTCAAAACGATTACAAAGAGAAAATGCCCTGAGGATCTCAGTCAGCTGTTCAGTGTCTGATCTCTTGCAGAAGGGACGATACATGCTGCCAGCGATAAAAACAGCTCAAAGTATGCATACATTAGGCTTTCTCTGTGGGCCCCGTTTGCCACTACACGTACGGTGTGTTATTGCGTGATTAAGAAGTCTACAGGGACTCATAGACATTGCATTTGTTGTACATTCTTGATACCTAAAGATAAAGCAAATACAACTTCATGACCCAGCAGAAAAATCAATGAGAACTGCTGCCTGAAAAGTGTAGAAAATTATTGTAATTAGGAACATTACTGTAAGAAGGATATGCTTACATAAGAATGAGATACCCAAGGATGGATACTTAAGGTTCTATATACAGGACAAGGTAAAAGTATATTTTATTGTAAATTATTTCAAGTACTGGGTTCTAATTTATAAAATGAAAGAAAAATGTAATCTAGACTTGCTTTTAGTCAAGATGCTTTGGGGCTGTAAGTGCAATCAGTGTTAGCCTCAAACGCAATACTGAGTTAACAAGTAAATGTGCTTAAATAAAAAAATCCCTACAACTGTTTGTTCTTAAATTATGATGAATGACAATTAATGATCCTTCAGCACCATGGGATCTATCTTTATTCACATCACTTGGCTATCCGTGCACTGCATCCCATCATATCTCATATTAATGTGCTTCATCGTGCAGGATGTTTAGAAGGGAGGTGAAAAAAACATGTTTTGATCATTGGACATATGCCGTGCTGTTGATGAATCTGAAACCAAGGTTATGCCTCTTTCTAGTACCTTTTAACTACAGCGCATACGCATATTCAAAACAACAATGCTATCTGAACAGTCGGAATAAAGAAACTGTCTTTAAGCTGTGTGTAGGAAATAAAAAGAAAGAGAACAGTTCATGCTAGATGGCTCCCTATTAGCACATCAATGGTGTCAGTTCAGGGCTCGATGGGCTTCTGCGCTTTGCCACACTTATTTACATCCTTTTGTCTTCCTCTGCCTGCACTTTGAAAGGATCTCTCCGGCGGATCAGTCACACACCGGGGCCCACAACGGCTGAGGCTGGGCGTGCCGAGGCTCCCCTTCCTGAGAGGCCGGTGGGAAAGGAGCCAGCTCGGGCCGCCTGGAGGGACCGGGCTGTCGGAGAACCCCTCCGCCGGCTCCGGCCCCTGACCTGAACCTGGCTTTGTCGGGCACTGATCTCCGCAGCGCAGGGTCAGAACCTTCAGAAGTTGGCGTGTTGAACCACAGCGAGCGTCTTTGTTCTGCATTTTGTTTCATATGCTAATGAGGGCCTGCTCAGCAGAGAACGGGGAAGCATGGAAAGCAGCTCTGCAAATATAGCTGCCGAAAGATAAAGTGAGGGGAAAGCCCCACTTCGCATTCCATGGCTGACTATAACTTTAAAGGCACTGTCCAGGCACCCCCACTTGAGGAGAAACTGGGTGTCAAGGGATTGGGGATCCAGGGTAAATATCAGGTTTGGGGTTAGCACACAATTTGTGATTCATCTATGAAAATAAAACACATTTCACACAATAGTAAGAAACTATAAAGCCTGAACATTCAATTCAATTTCCTAGGTATACTTTGCATTAGAATCATGAAAAATATTCTCATTGTACTGTATATTAGATCAATATTTGCTTTACAAAGAAATTTAAACCAGGATTTCTTTTAACTATAATATTTGACGTGGGACATTTATAAGCAAATATTGTTGCAATGTGTTGGCTTTGTTTTACATACTAAAATGTACCTACAAATACTACAATTTGTTACATATGATCAAATTTAATAATGTAATTTGTCATATCCTCCCAGCACAGCTCTAAGGTTGTGGTGAAAAGAAAGAAATGGTCATGTGATCTGTGCTGGTATGCACAGAGATGGTCACATTCATGAGCCCAGCTCCTGGCCTGTTGCACTGTGACCTAATGACATGTCACACTCAATCTGCCATCAAATGTTTTACACTAAAGGGCATAAAAGTATGTATACATTTAAACATTATATGAAGACTTGTACATACATTGATGCAAGCAACCAACAGGGTCATATTAACTAGGTTCCATATGTTTTCTACAGGAGGTCTGGATAAGTAATATACTAGGAGCACATATCACATGAGAAAACCTCACAGTGCTGTCAGTGGTCAAATGAAGACCAAAGAGGAGAATGTCCAAACAAATATTTCTTTCAAGGAGAAC
Source organism: Atractosteus spatula (assembly GCF_055471065.1). NCBI lineage: Eukaryota > Metazoa > Chordata > Actinopteri > Semionotiformes > Lepisosteidae > Atractosteus > Atractosteus spatula. The sequence continues at coordinate 46,940,754 of NC_142707.1, read as the reverse complement.
AGTCTTCATCAGAGGAGAAATAAATCAGAGGACAAAGAAAGACCAGAATGCTGGAGTGTCAGGTAGTGTCAAGAGCAGCATAATCACCACATGAGAAACCATGGATGGATTAATAAACAAATACACCGCTAGATACATGCTGATATGAAAAAAACCATCAAACCGCCAAAAAGACATGGTTTCGATACAGCAGAACTCGGCAGCAGACATCTGCTAGCACTGACATCTGCTCGTTACCTGCCAGATCTGCTCCTCGCTGAGCGAGGTGAGCCGGTCGCTCTTCAGAACCTCCCGCAGGAGCTTGTAGGGAAGCAGGAGGACCTCCTCCTCGTGGGACCTCAGCAGCTCGGACAGGTGCCTCACCAGGAAGCCCACCACCGCCTCCTCCAGTGGCGTCAGGTTGAACAGGTCGGCCAGCTTGTACAGGTCCAGGTAATTGAAACTGTTCAGCTCCTGGAGCCAAACACAAAGCACATCGGCCAGCGGGGTTACCAGCAGGTATAGAGAGAGACGGTGCTATACAAGGCAGGCGCTCCATCACTGGTCAGATATCAAAGAGCTGGGAAGAGGAAGGCATGGGCAATTAATAAAAACAGTCAAGACCCACTTTGTATTCAGACTGACAATAAATACACATAGGGGCTTGCTAGTAAATTTTTAACTCTAGGGACAAATACTGTAATTATACATCCCTTTGTATAAAATATATTTAGTAAATACCAAGTATACTAAAATATATGCAAGTCCTAAAAACATGAGTAATTGTATCATCATCTACATCTGAGACAAAATGCATTGCAAGGTTCAGTGAACATTTGAAAGAACAAAGGTAGTTTTTTTGCGTCATTTCTGTAGATACTGGAGATTTAAAAAGAGAATGCAAAACGACCAGACGAGTAAAGTTAACAACAACAAAAATAATGCCTGTGGTTTTATTAGGCATTACTATATACTTTATACAAGGAACAAAAAACAAATGATTTGTTGAAAACCCTCTTCACTTAACAGAACTGATTGTAAATGTAATGAAGAAAATGTTTCAGGCTGCATTGAACAGAAAGTTATTTTAGAGGAAGGCAAGTACAATTTAAATTGAATGGCAAAAAACTGATCTTACCTCGTATTTTACGATTACAAACCAATGATTACCATGTCATGTAACTGCATGCATGAAAAGGTAGAAATTATGTTAGGCAGCAGAATGATTTTTAAAGCACAACAGTGCCAAGTTGTATCTTACAGTGATGTATTATTAGAAAAATAAATCAAGATTCAAACCATCTATTTTTTTTACACTGAACCTTAACCTTCAAAATTTAATACGATTTTTTCTCAGGTATTTTTTTCTTCATAGTATATTTTAATGTTCAAAGCCATCTCTTTAATACTCTTTTTTAGTTCTGCATTCAACAAATAACTGCGTCCCATTTCTTTGACACTGCTGAAGTAAAAAAAAAGTACATGTGTCTGAATAGCACAAAATTGCATTATATTGAAAAATTAACAGCAATTCCTTTATTAAGTAGGATTTGTTATTCTATGTATCTTACTATAGATACTTTTAAAAGTGAATGTTTACTCCAATCCATTCATGAGAGGCAGAGCACAACAGCAACAACAATCAATGAAAAATAAAAAATAATCAGTAAAGAAAAGCCCCTAGTCTGTTTTGGGGCTTCTCTTAGCTCAGACCCATAGCTCTGAAGAGGAAGCAATTATAGAGCCTCCTGTTCCACCCTTTGTTTCAATATGAAACACTCTTGATATCAAAATTGCCCAGACTAGAAATACTGAGATATTTGACTGCTGTTCTACAACATCACTTCATCTATACAAATATCAGTTTACAATGACAATAGTATCCAAACTTCAGTAAATTAAGGGGCAGGAAGACTTCTGTATGTCTCATGTTATTTAGTTTACATTCTTTTCTTTCAGTATTGAGTTTCTACAGAAAATACAGAAAGGAAAGACAATGGATGTGCACTACAGAACTACATAGTGTAATGAATAACATTTTCTGCTAAGCTGTTTGTATTTTTTAACTTCAAATGACTGGGTTTCCAAAAATACAGGATAAAGCACAAGCTAATAAGAACAAAGAAAAATGCCACAAAACTGAATAAAAAAGATAACTATTCTGTTAATCAGGCGGAGGATTTTGTTTAGGAACTGACACTGATAAGCCTTGAATTAAAATATTGCCACAGTTAAACTGGAGCTGTTCACTGTATGTTAACCTGCCATCTTTTAGGATGCATTCCTCTTGCACAGGAAAATCCTGAACTAATGCTGTTTAAGAACAAATTAATGTGCACAGATAAAATACACCTCCAGCAGTGAGATAATAATTTCCCTTTACAGTATCATTATTGGACATGCTCCTTGTTTAATAAGATGTATTTAATTCATAACCTAATGAGTGATACATAAAGAAATGGAGATGAACCCTGCAATTACTTTCATGTGAGTGTGTCACCTTATTTGTGAAACCTGGGTGTAATCTGCATTCAATAAGAACAAATGACCAATTTTGCAATGCAGAGTGATAAATGGCCTTTACCACTACCAGCAAAGCTAAGAATCAGCTGCCAGTGAATGCTTTTTTTGTAATCTGCTTTAAAATTACACCATACATTAGACAGTGTTAGGCAAATAAAGGTAATTTACAGCTGATTAAACCAGCGGTCTCTATTATTAAACAAAATGAATCATCTGAGCAAGAGGAGGAACCTGAGGTATTGAATGAAAACAGTGAAATGCTGCCATCTGCTGTTAATGTGAGCTCATTGTTTTATTTTACGCAGGGTAATAAAACAGCTACTGTACGTGCTCTTCTAACTTGTGACTTACAGTAAGTTATCATTATGTTTACAGTTTTCTTATCTGTTATAGTGCTTTATATACTTTATATTAAATTTTGGGCCTGTCTTAAAATAGAAACCAGCTGCTTGACAAATGCTTCTTATTGCTTTCCCTGCTGTCAAGAACTGGATTTGCTATTTGTAATTGACAGCTGGATCAAATTTTACAGTTCAGTAAAATGTACTTTCAGTTCTTACAGCGATTAAAATGATCAAATATCTAATGCTGCTGCACTACTCTCATGTGGATAGTAAGATACAGAGATTTATGTACTTCACCAGAATTGTCTTCTTGTTCATTCTAGTCAATAAGCGAAATTACGTTTTTACGTCTTTAACACAGTTAATGCGCTTTGTTTAACTTTTTAAAAGGCGTATTCCCAACTGCATATTTTCAATGCTTCAAATTCAGGTCTATTTTTTTTTATTTCAAAAATGTTATAATTTTGTTAAAAAAATTGATCCACCTGATTTGAAACAGATAAGTTGTCTTTTACACCATGGCGCGCAGCAGGGAAGGGACGAGGAAGTGTAGGCAGACACGCCTCTCACATCTCCCAGGGAGCACAGCCCCGCAGGGGTGCCTCTGCACACACGGGAGGAGGGGCGTGTCCTTCACAAACAGCGCCGCAGGTCAGCCAATAGAGCACTGCTGCTCTGGGAATCCAGGTCATAGTCGGTTAGTGACATGATCTAGGATCGAAACCGTGGTTATGGCTCAGGCGAGAGCCGTAGACCACGGTTGATCAGTTGAGCCACATGGAAGGTTTATGTTTTAACATAAACTGCAGAATGGATATTAGACATTTAGGACAGAGAATAGGAAAATTGTCCTAACACAGAGTCGTGGTTTAGGCTAACCTAAACGCTGGGTTCATTCACGAAACAGTTTTAGTATCACAATAAGTACCAAACAAGCAAGATATGCCAAATCATTTTACAACAAAGTTCATAACATTTATGTTTACTATACAAATAAGGTAAATGTTGAAATATGGAATATGGGGCATGTAAAAAATGTGAACAACTAAAATAATTTTTTAACGTTTTTTACATGACGACTGAATGCACAGAAACAAAAAATCACAGTTTTGTGTGCTGGATTAATGAGTGATACACTTTATGATTCAAATTGACTGAGATGACTGCCTCACAGCAAAAGATTCATTTTTAAGACTTTTTTCGTGGTTGGTTATCCATTATTTTCAAAATTGTTCCACAATGTTTTTTTCTAAAAACAATATAAGTTTTTAATTAATTATATGAGTGTTATCTACTTCTCTTTAGACTGCAGAGACAATAGCACGTGTTATCAGGGCTAAAAACTCATACCACATCCAATTTGTGCCGAGAACTGACTTCAGATCACACAGCACTAGGTATTGGCAAAAACTGACACAGAAAGAACATTGAGGCGCTCGCTCTATCGGTCAGGGTCCTGGTGTTATGTTAGTACAGTACAATTGTATAATATATTACTTGCACTGTGATGACAGTGACATTAAAACAACATTTTGATGTATTTTATTTTCCTTTCAGGATTAAACTTTAAACTGCAGATTTACAGTACACTACTTCACTCAATCATTTTAGCAATGGTGAAAGGAAATGAAAAACAAATCCACCAATTTCTGTTTCTTCCAGGCTGCTTCGAATTAGGATTAGGACCTAGAAAACACAAATGACACAAATGAACTGACTTCTTATCTACTAAATTAATTAAATTATGTCATCAAAGTCTGAGATGTATATAATATAAGAAGTAAATTATATGCTGAAGGACACAGATAGGGTCATCCAAGAGGAATATTTTAGTCCCAATAGTGAAACACAGGCACAGGGTCTATGAAGGTGAAATTTAACTGAATTAATAATGCAATTTAATAATTTCTGTGAACCTGTGGAAAAGGTGTAATTTTAAGGAAAAGTGTACTTAACTGATAATGATCAGGCACATGTAAGAAGCTATGTCCAGTTTTCATGAGAAGAGAATAAAAATATGTTGTGTTATTTGTTTATGTTTACTTTTTGTACTGTATATTTATTGCTCCTGTAGGGGTTTGATGACAGATGCTTGCAGACTCCAAGCACACAAAGCACCACTCCCTAGACAGCCAATACCATATCCCCACCACACCTAAAGGCTGGTTGACTGCACAGCAGAGTTTTACACCTCCCTGTTTCATAATGTACAGTATATTCCTGTTATGTTCCACATCCCTCCTCTAGAGGGCGCTCCTACCCTTTTCTGTTATGATTAGGTTCTGTTATTTCCTGGTGTGTCTTGTTTGTATTTTGGTTAGAAGCCTAGTGTCTCTGCAGTTCCGGGCTCAGCACTGGAAGACGCACGTCTGAAGGCCCGCCTATCCACCGGGCTCAGGAGAAGCTCGAGGGCAAGGCCTTTTCCCCAGGCATCCTGACCTTCTGAGGCCGGGGCTCAGAGCGCCTGGTCCCGGTAAGGTTTTAGGTTTTGTGTTCCCCGTCTCAGTTCCCCTTCCCGGGGATTTTAATTGTCTTCGTCCCTGAATGATCTCCCGGCCTCTGGACAACGGACTGCGCCCTGATAACCCCTTTTTGGACCCCTTTGGATTTGGTCGCCTCCTCCCTGTTTGTCAACCCATCCTGACCCTGCTGTATCTTCCCCTGATGTCCTTCTCCAGACCCTTCCGGATTATACCGTCACACATAGAGTCTTTAACTACGCACTACACGGGAGACAGAACCGGCTCCCGTGACAATTCCTATGTAACAGTAATGTTAGTTTAAGCTATTAATCACAAGTGGTTGTTATCAGATTGTCTGTGAAGTACTTTAACATTCATTCTTCAACTGGATTAACGACCTAAAAAAAAGATAATTAAGGATTTCCTGTTATAGTTATGATAAGTATGTGTCGTGGAATATATAAGGTAATATGTGTTTAGTAATATTAATGTGAGTACATATGTATACAGTGTGTTGTTTTATATGAGGCATTTTAAAGTGTACAGTTATCACCAGTGTAATTGAAAGAACCAATGTGTTAGATTGTTTGTGCATTGCTCTCAGGGCTCCACAAAAGCTTTCATTGCTCAGAGAAAGCTGATAGGGAAGTCTGTATAACAATATGAAACTGTTAAGGTCTGTTTAAATTGAAGCTACTGTTTTGTTTTTGGTAATCACAATTTTATGCACGATTTTTAGAAATTGCATTCTAAAATCAAATATTTGATATCTACGAATAACATTTATTCATAAAGTGCCTTTCATAGGACCTAGTAAAAAGGTCAGTTTGAAGCTTAGATTTGAAAAGAGTCAAAGAATATCTCAAAGAGTCAAAGGAAGGGCATTCCATAACAATGGAGCAGTGGCAGGAAAAGAACAGTCTCAGAAAGTCCAAGATTAGTCCGGGGTACAGTAAGCAAAGGACCAGACTCAACTGAATGGAGCCTATGGGAGGGAATGTAAACATGAGTTATCTATAGTTATAAACAGTTTAGATATGTATGATGGAGCCAGATTATTTAACACCTTAAAAGATCTTATATTGAATACGTGACTTTATAGGAAACCAATGTAGTGATTGAAGTGTAGGACTGATGTGCTTCCAGTGTCTGGTGTGAGTTAGAAGTCTAGCTGCAGAGTTTTGAACATTTGCAACTTACTGAGAAGAGTGTTTGGGAGCCCATAGAGTAAAGAGTTGGAGAAATTAAGCCTTGATGTTATAAGTGTGCGAATCAAGAACTCAGTATAGGACATAAATAGAAATTGCCTAATGTGGGCAATATTTCCCAGGTGTAAAAAGATGTCAAATTTTTCACATGGGGCTCAAAAGACAGGAGAAGTTCAAGTGTGACTCCCAGATTCCTGACTATGGCTGACGTTTGAATGGGAAGCATTCAACTACTGTATTACTGTGAAGCTCTCTAGCTGTTTCCAGCTGACATTTGCTACCAACCAGTAAAATTTCTTGTCACTATTGAGATTTAGGAAGTTTTATGTCAACCAGAGCTTCATGTCACACAGAAAAGACATAAGTGACATAGGAGGAAGATCAGAGGGGGGAAGACGTTTTAGCCTACATCTGAGTATCATCTGCATAACAATGAAACTGAAGACCAAATTTGTGTATAATCTGACCCAGAGAAAGTATATAAATAATAAACAGCAATGGGCCCAAGACTGAACCATGAGGCACACCTTGATTGACTGGGGCCATGGGGGATTTTTGAAGACCAAGGAAAAACAACATGCTGCCTGCCAGTCAGATATGAGTGGAAATAGCTACAAAAACTGTACCATTGATGGACAATAATATTTGCAAGCATTTGAGTTAAAATGAATGTTTTACTGTATCAAAAACCATACTAGGATCAGGGAGCATAAGAACAGTTATAGCCCCAGTGTCTGACACAATAAATAAATCTTTTAAAACCCTGACAAGAAAAGTCTCAGTTATGATATGAGTGAAAAGCGGAGTTTATAATTCTCCATATTTTCACTGTTCTCAGTGTTCTCCTGAAAACTATTTTCTTGATTGTGTATTGTTCACTTTTGTTGTTTTCCAACCTCCTTTCAAATGCAATGCAGTAAATATTTCTCATTATCCTCTAACTTTGGGATCTTGTTGGCATTAACTGGTCTAATACAGTATATGAGCTCTTCACCCCACTGCCCTCAGGCAAGAGATATAAGAGCATACTTACAATTACCACTAGATTCTTCAATAGCTTCTATCCACAAGCAGTGAGACTGGCGAACACATTTAGCCATCCCCCTCGGACCACACCTACACCATCACCATCTACCTCTTTATGATTTCTTATCTATTGCACATCTCCAGTCATTGTTTACACGCCTGTATTGTTTACATTCAAACTGTCTACATGTTTACTTGCACATTGTCTATTGTTTGTTTGTACATTGTCTTGATGCACTGTTTGCACTTTGTCTTGTTTTTTACACTTGTTTTACAATCGAGAGACTTTCTGTAAGTAAGAATTCCATTGTACCAGTACCGGTTACATATGGCAATAAAGTTCAAGTTCAAGTTCAAGTTCAAGTTAATCCGGTTACTGTACACTATTTAGGTCCCAGTTCTGTTAAAAAGAATATTGTTGGAGCATCTCGTTCAACAAGTGTAAAAAAAAAAGCGCAAAGATATACACGGACCCCTTGCTACACGAATGCTCAATTCAAGAATTTGTGCTATAATAAAACGTGTATTTTTTAAGATCTGTTTATCACCGTATGAAGCCATTTTTGCTTCAATGAAAGCAAGTTCTCTTCATAGGTTTTTCCCTGGTAACCTCACTGTGATTTTAAAATTTGTATTATATTCCACATATAATGGCAAGTGCTTTTGTCAGAGTTTGGTGTGTTTTTTTTTCTCCACTTTGTGTCTATGTTCTTCCTTTAATCAAGGTCTCCAAGCTTTCCATGTGCAAACAGTATGGCAGGTGACAATCAATGAATGACATAGTTCATCAATTACCACATACGTAGTTAGTGGTGACATGTTAGATTGTGTGGGGGTGCTGAACAGGCTGATCTGGACCTGAAACAAGGGGTAAGAGAAGAAGCACAGGGTACAAAGGAAGAAGGGATAATGCTCTGTGACACGTGGACAACTGCATGCAGTCACTTCCTTAATTAAGACCCACATTTAGGTTTACCTATCCCCCATGATCACCTGGACACTCCCGTCCCTCGTTCAAGCCCTGGAGTAGCTATAAGAACATGCCTTTTGCCTACCTGAATGAGATACTGAGAGCACAGGCTGAGGAGCTCCAGCAGCTGAAGATGACTTCCTGCTGCCAGTACATCTTGAATGATACCTGGCTCTAACAAAATCTAAAAAAGAAGAAAAAAGAAATTGTTATTTATAGTGGCATACTGTAGTACTTATATTGATATTCATAGTACTTGGCTAGTACTTTATACTTGGACCCTAACTAATAATAATTTGGTTAGGAAAGATGTTTACCAGCTTCTATGCAAAGAGCTCCATATTCAGGATTCAGGATAATTCATATTATCACAGCACCGAGACTTCTATCTCAGCACAGCATCTACAGGATCCCGTCTTCACGATATGTATCACTTGTTCTTGTGCTCTCTTCCTAGTTCAGCGATTGACTTGTATAGGCTGGAGCAGGGGGCACAGCTGTTATGTGCTCTAGTGAATGCCAGTATCCAACATTGTTTGGCTGGTACTTCGGGAAAAGTAAAGAATCATCTTGCAAGAGTCATCTTGCACAGACTCTGTCTTTGTGGCATCACAAGATATCGATTTTGAAATAAGGTGCAAAATTGGTTGTATTTTATAAATATCCATCAAGTGTTCTAAAAAAATATATCAGACTTTTAATATAATTTTTATATCAAACTTTTAATTCCTACATTTGGAAGTAATGCTAACACAATATTGAGATCTATTCCTGTGTCATATTTGTTATTGTTGTGACAGACAATAGTGTATTTAACAAGTGACCAAATGGCCACAATTTTGCAACACATCACAGCATTGATTCCATTAAATTTTCACTGATATGCTTGGAGATATAGGACCATTTAGTGAACAGCAATTCGCCAATTCACTGATTTCCATGAGACATAAGTAGGCAGACATTCAGTGGGGTTTTCAGCCTCATCTGTGCTACAGTTCATGCACAAAAAAGTGTTTTATTCACCAACCATTACCTCTAAACCCTTGTCTCAATTGGCATATTAACCACATTTGATGCACATGCACCAACAATCCCATCTCTTGTGAGGTCACTTTCAGCCTTCTTTCCCATACAATATCACAGGGATCTATATTTACACAATGATAAATATTCTGATATAGTTCTATATTAGAGTAATGTGCAGATGATATGATGATACCAAAACAAGAGGATCAGCAAACTGTAGAAGTGACAAAGGGGATTCAAAAGAGATTAAATTCAAGAGTAGGCACACAGTTGGCATAGGACATTGCATATTACTGTACATTAAGTAACCTTTAAAGGTGACCTTACGTAACATTTATCCAGAAAAGACAAAATAACCATTAGGGCCACACAAGACATCTTTGTAGTGACCACACTATGTTTGGAGATCTTTGCAGTTGTAAAGTCCCGAGTTGCAGAGTTTCACAAAGTGCATGATTTAGAGTGCTTCCAACTATCCACCAATGGGAGGTCTGTTTCTTAGGCAGACCTGGGCTTTGGAAAGACTAATAGGTGACTGGTCCAGGAAGACCATCTTAATATAATAAGGCACAGATTCAAGTCAGTTGGTGGCAATGTAATTGACAGAGATTGCAATCAAAGTTGATGTCCAGAATAGTTTCCTTTGAATAACATGACATTCAGGAACTTTGTGTTGGTGAGGAGATCCCAGAGATTGATATTACAATTGGTTACACTAATAGCGATTCTCGCTGCAGTAAAATCTCCAGTCCAGAATTAGAACAAACTCCTGTAACAGCATCACAAGCAGCAGAAAAGCCTGTAGCACGTGGTGATATAAATACCGTTACCCTTTTATTGAAATTAGGAACAGAGCATGTAGCCCGAAAAGTAGCCTGCCAAGACTGCATAACAATATGGAGAGTACTCAGAGTAAGTAGTATGACTGAAAGAATGGAGGAGAACCCGGTACTGTAGCTTTCATAGATGTGAGGGCACTGTCGAACAGATAGGACTGAAAGTGGACTTGAAAATCTTAGATGGATTTTCAGACTTTTCTGTAAAGCAAAAAATAGATGTGTGAAACCAACTAGAAAACCAGATAGATGTAGTGGTAAGAGAACTGAAGTATAGCTTCTGCTGGCACAGAGTTAAGGACTACAGCATTCTTTTTTTGGAGGAGCAATGGCCCTCTGCCTGTGAAGTTGGCTCCCCTACAAATTGTGTCTCACAAATCTTTTGTGTGTGCCAGTTTCTGCTATAGACAGCAATTGGGGGTTCTTTGGTTTCTGATATTTTAAGTATTGTTTTTTCTTGGAAAGTTTATTCCCATTGTTTTGTATTGTACTCAATGTCTCTGAGTCATTCGCTTATTCCGATTCAAGTCAATAACGCTTCACTCAATAAATCAAACTGATTTCAGTAATTCTGTGGTGCTGTTTCCTTCAGGTGAATTGCTGATCTGAACAAATCTTTTGAATAGATTCAATAAACAACGTCCAAGCTCTAGTAGGCTGATTCTTTTCACTTCCAAAAAAACATGTTCAAGGCACCAATAACCAACTCTTTGACCGGATAAAGAAAAATACTTTTCTGGTTCCACCAATCAAAATACAGTATATTATAACATGAAGTTTTAAAACAAGAACGGGCAAACTATGAGCCTAGGGCCACAAGGTGCTTGTGAGATATTTTCAGCCAGCCCATGCCAGCTATTTTGAGTTTTAACAGTTTTTCAAATACATCATTGCTAAAAACAGAAAATAGCATCTGTCAGTTCAGTTTAAGAAAGTCGTTGCTGCAAGAATTGAAACTGAGAACAATTTTTTTCTGGAAGTGCAATGCAAACTGTGTGTGTGATTTAACTGTGGAATCTTAGCATGTCTGAATGAACTAACAATGTTAACTGAATGAACATCTACAATGTTATGTTTTTGAGTCTGTGAAGTCAAATTAGTGCAGTTTTCAAATAAAATGAAGGATAAAATGTTTGCTCATTTTCCAAGATACAGACCCTTGGAAAAGTATTCAGATCCTTGTACAGGTTTCACATTTTCTTGCTTTAAAGGTTGCAGTCATGAGATAATAAATATATAATAAAATAAATAAATATTTTTCTATACTGTATACAACATACTCCACACATTTCAAGCAGATAAAAAGTAAACATATAATTAATATGAAAGAAAAATGCAAAAGCCATGACTGCATAAGTTTGCAAACCTTTAGGTGGCAAGCCTAAATTGATTTAAGTAAACACAATTACATTAATTATTAGCTTTTGTCTGTTTGTAGATGAAGCAAAGTACTAACAAATCAAAAAGAAAACCTTCTTTAGACTGGGACAAAAAATCACTTTTTAATAGGACTAGGAGTCAAAGCACAATGTCAAAGCAATACTGGAGTGGCTTAAGAATAAGAAAGATAATGTTCTTAAATAAACCTGAGACAGCCTGTGCGAATCTGCCTAGATGCATGGGCACAGATTGCACCAGCTGTTAATATACTGTACTTTTAGCCTTAGAAATCTTCAATCATTCAGATGTTTAACGGTAAGAATGGCTTTAATATAGTATTTTAGTACACTGTTACAATTCAATATTTATAATAAAAAATATAGATTTGCATATTTTAATCTCTTATTTTCTAAATTGATTAATGTTTCCATTCTAAATCTGGTTATCCTATTGAGGGTTGCAGCGAGAGTGAAATTAACCATGAGATTGTTTTCCTATATTCCTTGTACATGTGGCTGCTGTACAATTTCCATGTCCACATTTGGCCCACTGGCCTAAAGGTTTTCCTTCCCCAGCTCTACATAACAGTGAAAATTATACGTATCGGGTCACTGAAGTAAAATTTCTGTATAGTGAACATTGTATTTGTTGAAAAAGAAAATAAGTCATAGGAACACCCCCAAACTACCACTTGTGATTACAGTTATAATTTGGCAAAGCATCTCCAAGGAATATATCAATAGTCTGGTGATGTTGATGGGTTGCAGACTTGAAGCAGATTGCATGTAAGGCGTATGTAACCAAATATGAACTTAATGTTAGTTTAATTTGTTCCAATACTTATCCTCCCCTGAAATAGTGGGTCGGCCGGCAACAAATGACAATGTTTTAACACGTATGCAAAATAATACTCCGAAATTACTGCCGAAATTCTGTACCTGTTCTATCCTTGATATTCGATTTATTTGAACTGCATGCGACTTTCATGAGAAACGAGCTAAAATACCTTTCACAGTATGGTGTCAGAAGCAACCCCCACACAGCCACTTCTTGTAACTATAGCAAAAGTTACCACACAGCTGTTCACTCCATAGATGCACAGTCTGGCAATACATATTTATTGAAAAGAGATATTTCATTTTACATGTAATATTTAATAACATTTAATATGCAAGACCAAGTGATAAAAGTAAAAATGCTTCTTTTAAAACTGTACAATTGCGCATTATCGAATCACAGTGTTAAATGGCAATGGCATGAATATGAGCTGACAGTGGAAAAACTAAAGGATCTGATTTACTGTATAAAACACCACCATAGTATTTGTAAGTTACAAACACGCCACTAGGTGTCACGCAAGTTTCAAACCAAATGAAACCCTTTCTTTATAAATTTTCCCACAGTGTTTATTAAGTAAATACAATTCCATACCTTACACTCCACTGAAAAATCATTTTTACCTGCATTATAATGTAATGTCATGTGTGTCACTGGCAGGGAAATCTTCATTGACAATTAACAAGACTGGTAGATATTGAAACGTTTAAAATGAGGGACAGAATATTGATCAATTTATCTCCATGATTTTTTTCAGACTAATTTAAAATAAAGGTTTTACAAATGCCCAAGTTCAACTCCTAATAAAGATGATCATTAAACCAATTAATCTTAACTTTCATCATTTCATTCAAATCTTTGCACTCTGGAAGGGAGCCACTGATGTACAATTCCCATGTTGCGCATTGACGTGTGACGGCTCTTCTGAGCCAGCAACCGGTCATATGGAGAAGTGAGAAATTACTTCATCAGTTGAATTAAAGAGGAAAATTAGGGAGAAGCAATTGTGTAAACCCAGAGCATAATTTAGCCAGAAACTGAAGGTATCACCCCTACTCTTGAGTACAGTGCCATGTTTAGTGGCCAAGCAATGAGGGCCTCTTTTTAACATCTCAGTCAGAGGATGGATGGGATGCTTCAGCTAGCAGTCTTCATATGCTCCTTGGTTATATTTTTTTGTATCTGAGATTTTCATATTGTCTTTTTCAATGCAATAACTTTTGTTATAAAAATGCTAATTTATCTTGAATGTATACCCATGTTTAAGATATTTTGGTAAAGAAAAACATAATTACTTCATAAACACTACACAACGTGATAAAACTACATGCATGAAAACTATATACCAAAATCAAATTTTACAGTTGTTACTGAGTAGCAGCAGAAGAGTAGTAGAAAGTCCTTGTCAATTCTCTAGTTCTTCCAATTTTCACCATTATTCTCTGAGCCTGGAGATGTGTTCTTATCTGCTCTTTAGACTAAATGTAAATCTTATTATATTGCCAGTGATGTCATTTATTCAAATAATCATAATTGTAGATAATGCATGTTGTTATATAGTGTTGTACAGTGTTTATGAACCACTCTACAACACAAGATAACAACATGGTAACAATGAGTTACCATGGTGGTTTTTAGCCTACCTAAAGTAAAATGTTTCCAGGTGAGATAAAAAAGGTTTTTTTTAGATTATATTGTTACAGATGAGGGGTAATGTGTGATTAGTCAAACACTTGCACTAATTGTCATAATTAGGGGGTGTAAATACATTTAAAATAAGGTGAAAAGTAAAAAATCATATCCTGACACCAGCTGCCTAGCAAGTAATTTTCTAAAAGTTAAATAATAAAATACCTCACTAATTAGGGACAGCTGATTATGGGCATGTGTCTTCTTTGATCCTCGGACAGAAAAAGAACAGAAGTTAGAAGGCACAAATATCTATTTCTTTACAAAGACTGATAAAGACAAACACATTAACTATTGTTTACAAAAATCTCCAAGTACCAGGGCCCTCTGCCCTCATCAGAACCAAAACTTGGTCACCTGGGTCTCTCAATCACAACAGATTCCAAAAGAGTCCGTAAGAGACAAATTCAGTATTAGGGAGTTAAAGTCATTATAACACAAAAGGAACCACTCTGGACAAACTTGCTCCCTAAACTAAAGCAAGACTGGAAGGAAACCTATACTCAATAAATGTATCAAAATACAGCAAAGAGGGGTTTCTCTTGCCTGGTGGTTACCACAAAGAGGAAATAAACATTTACACAATTCTGAAAATACTGTCCATTCACGTCGCCTTAGAATTATATTACCTGGTTAGTTTTTGTCCTCCTGGGATACGCATCAGAATGCTGGAAGTCTGGTTCTTAAAAGGCAGTGCCCACAGTGAAGCAGCTTTTTATTGGTTAAAAGACAGAGTTAAGATGGCTAAACGTCTGGTATGCTGAGTTAGTCTCCTGGTGTAGTTTGGTCACTATTTTGTATGAGATTTCTTTCCATTACTAGGGAATTTCTCTAGAATGTTAATCTCTAAGATTATTGATACTTTTTACTTATCACTACTTCACAGGTCTCTCTATTGGACTAAGTGGTCACAAGAATGCTTAGCCACTATATAATAATCGAAATTGGTATTATTATTATCTCCGTGACACGTTATAATGTTTTTAAGTGTTATTCCAATAATAAAATACCAGTAAACACATAGAATGCCTCTCATATTAACTTGAGGTTACTGAATTCTCAGCAGATAAAACCTTGACAATGTCACAGTATCGGGATATGTAAAGGTTTGATATTGAAGAGCAAAGAAGTATTTTGTTACCATGGCAGAAAGTAATCTCCCTACTCTACTGTTTGAGATCACATCAATGAAAGGATAAAGGAAAAGCAAAAACAGAAAAGTGAAACCCCTTGCCTCCAGGCTATGACGTACACTATAATGCAAGAGGAGTGGTCCACTGTAATGTAATTGACAGGTCTGTGAATGTGCTGGGACAAAAGCATGTGTTGCAAAGGAATCAGATTTGTCAGCTAACAGATACAGATCCTCAAACCCAAGATGTCTGATTGTCAAGTGCAGGCATAGAATGTCTTTCTCAGTCAAGAAGGGAGGTGTAAAGGTCAGAACAGTCAGGCAGAAGGAAGGCATCAATTACTTCTAACAAGTAAGGACTAGCAGTTCAGGGTTTGTTTTGCCAGACAGATTATAACACAGTATACACAGATAGACAAATTGCTCATTTTGTGGAAAACACAAATGGACTTGCAGCTCAATGCTGACCTAGATAAGACTCTGCCTTTGTCTATATTCTGTTAGGGAATAACTTTATGGACAAAAACGATCATTTATTTGCAACACTGGCACATCTTCCCATAACCCGCTGAAACTGCAAGCAGGGACGAGGGAAAGGTCTTCTTATTTAAAGCCATTAGCTACAAGGGCGAAGAGGGTTGAAAAACATCAGTGTTTTTAAATAAATTTACAATGTAGCACTTAACATGATCAAGAGTGTACAGCATAAAGGCCAATGGGAAATTTGGCCAGGATGCTGGGGCAACACACTGTTTTCGAGAACACCTGGGATTTTTATTGACCACAAAGAGCCAGGACCTTGGTTTTACATTTCATCCAAAGGACAGCGCCTTTTTACAGTATAGTGTCTCCGTCACTATACTGGGGCATTAGGACCCACACAGACCACAGGGTGAGCATCCCCAACTGGTCCTACTAACACCTCTTCCAGCAGCAACCTGTTTTTCCCAGGAGGTCTCCCATCCAGGTACTGGCCAGGCTCACACCTGCTTAACTTCAGTGGGTTACCAATCGTGAGTTGCAAGAGGATATAGTTGTAAAACACTCAAAGTCAGCAGTCTTTCTTATACTAAGAAAGGAGATAAACAAATAAAAATATAAAAGAAAGATCTCCCTTCCAATGAGCTTTTAGAAGTGACTTAGTTCTGCTAAGTTCTGCATTTCTGCTTAGTTTGTGACATCGACTCAGAAAAACAATGAAATTGCACGTAGCTGCTTAAAGGACATAGAAAACCTTTACAACCTTACAATAGTATTGTTTTAGACAGTAGTTTCCCATGTAAGGAAATGCTACTTACCTGTCCTGTATATGCAAAATCCAGGGCTTGCTTCAGTCCTACACTAGTAACACCGTGCAGATTCACTTCATCAGCTTCACTCTCCACCATACACAGACTGAACATCGCCTAAAAGAATTAAAAAAGGCATTTATGGTTAAAGTACGTTTGTTATGTTTTTCAAAACAAATACTTATTAAACATGACATAAAAACACCAAAACCTTTTAGTGAAATGAACAGATTGCTCCAGGAATCTGTGCTTAAATCAAACTTTGTTTAGCATACACAACACAGCCTTATGTGTATACTAAAACATACATGTACACAGTATATACTAAGCATCAAAAGAAACAATCATTCTTTTATATAGCATTTTGGATCTTGGTTAAAGTGTTTTTGAGATGATTTTGTATTTATACATGACTGACTGTGGAAAACTCATTTTGCTGTACTGCATGCAATGAATCATCTTATTAGGGAGATAGTTGATTGGGCACTGGTGACTAGGTGATTTACCTTAATGATCGTCACATTCAAGCAAAATAAATACAGAAAAAAAACTTCTTATCAGTAGAACAAAACCTTCAAGCCATCAGTATGTTGGAGCAGAACCTGAGGTGGATTCACCAGCAGTACAGCCAAGTCCTGTTTATTGATGAAGCAAGGTTTCATGTAGACCACCCTGATGAATGTCAGCAGTGGTGCAGATGTGTAGAACAATACTGTATGTTAACCGGTAAGCACAACAGACTACTTGATGTTAAGGTCCCATTGTGATTGGACAAGCAAGAGTTACTGGTCCCTCCAGAAGTCCAATTGTAATGATAGATTAAGTCCTCACTTGTTGCCCTTCCTTAGGTTCATTCTGAACTGATAACATTTCAGCTGGACAATGCAAGTCCCCAAGCTTCTCATGTAAAAACAGCTTTCTTACAAGATGAGAATGTGACTTTTTATGCACAGCAGACTTGAGCTCCATTTAACATTTGTGGAATGAGCTAGGATGAATTGAGGACTAAAGTGCGATGAAGCAGAACGCAAACACAAGTGAACAGGCACATGCTTGTTGTAAAAGCTCCTTCTGTATAAGTGGAACGGGACAGAATCCATAAGACAGCACCTCCAACCTAGTCCAAAGTATGTACTGTAGACATACAATCTGTATTATTTCAAATGGTGTCCACACACATTGCTAGCCTACAGTGGAGAGAAAAAGTTTGTGAATCTCCTAGGTTGATCTGTATTTTTGTACATTTTAGTCCTAAATATAATTAGATTTTTATTGAAGTCTTAATAAAATCTTAGGATACCTACAGTAATTAAATGTGTAATTTAAAGATATAAGACATACTTGGATTATCTAATTAACAAAATGATTTAACAGTAAAATATTTACATGTGAAAAAGTCTCTGAACCCTTAGATTCAGTAACTTGTGGCACCTCCTTCAGCAGCAATGACTTCAACTAGAAATGTTTTCCTGCAAATGTTTTAGGCATTTGTTCCATTCTTCTTTACAGTGCTGTGACATTTGAGGATTTCCTTGCATGAACAGCTCGTTTCAGATCATGCCAAAACATTTCAATGGGATTAAGGTCTGGGCTTTGACTTGGCCAATCAAAAATGTGAAACTTCTTCTTCAGCCATTCTGTTGTAGATTTGCTTGTGTCTTTAGGGTCATTGTCTTGGTGCATGACCTACTTTAGCCTCAGCTTCTGCTGATGAATAGACGGTCTGACATTCTTCTCCAAAATTTTGCTGATGTAACCCTGACTTCATGGCTCTATTAATGCTAGCAAGCCGTCTAGATCCTGAGGTAGCAGAGCAGCCCCAAACTACAGCACTCCCACCACCAGGTTTGATGGTCGTGATGGGTTTTTCTGATTGAAGGCAGTGATTGGATTCAAATTTGTTGGAGTTATATTAGTTATTTAATCTCTCTATCACAATTGTGTGTTTTTAATGCAAACAGAACTTAATGTAATTACTAAAGTAGTTGCTTAACAAATTTATAGTCACTTCAGAATAAATAAAAGTGGCCGATCTCCCTCTGGGATCATTTTGAATAATACAGTACCTTGTTATTCTGTGCACAAATAGTTTTTCTGATTAACCCACACAGCACATTTCTGTCTTTCATTCTTTTCTGTTCAGATATTGTGGCAATGTTGAAAACAATATATATTTTTTAAAATTATTCTGACTTCCATGACAGTTTTCTTTACTTAGTCTTAGTCCTTGCTGTATCTTATCTTAAAATTCATTGAAGTCCTTTTTAACCGGTTCTTGTCCCTTTTAATCATCTTATAAAGTCCATTGTTTTTCGTCAAAGATTTGTTAGAATTTTTATAAAGTGTAAAATGTTTAATTATACTGTACAGTATATACAATATAATATCCATCCATCCATTTTCTTACTGCTTTATCCAATCCGGGTCACGGGAGAACCGGAGCTTATTCTGGCAAGCAATGGGTACAAGGCAGGATAAACCTTGGTCTAACGCCCTGTTAGACCATTACAGGTTACACAGAGACACAGACACATGCAACACCAGAGCCAATTTTCCCAGAAGCCAATTAACCTACCAGCATGTCTTTGGACTGTGGGAGGAAACTGAAGCACCGAGAGGAAACCCACATGAACACGAGGAGGACAAAGACAACACCCCAAGAATTCAACCCTTTGCCCCAGCACCGTGAGGCACCAATGTTTGTTTTGGATTCTATTTGTACAATTTCAAAATATACCTTTAAAAAAGCCGAATTGTGTTATGATCACCCTATAATTGCAGTAAAGCATAAAATATAGACATTTAGTTCACATATTTGCAAGATATTGTTGATAGCACTGGTGACAAGGGAAAGCTTAAGATATTAATATTATTTTATACAAGTTAGTCAGAAACATACACCTACCTTTATTAATACGCTTAGGTTATATCAAACTGAATGTTACTAAATGAACTATTATATTGATAGAAAGTAATTGTACATATACGGTACATTTGCTATTCACTTAACTGCATACAGTATGTAAGGTTGGGATTCAAAGCCAACAAACTCTTATGGTATTCAGCAGGCAATTTCTTTGTAGTGGTCATAATTAAAACAGTTATGGCTGAAGGAACTGAGACTAAATCTCCACGTTGAAGCACCAGTACTTACCGTATCTGACATAGTTAAGAAGTCAGTAAAAAAAGGATTTCTTGGTAAGAAGGTTCAGTCACATGCTTTTTGAGACAACACTTGGATAGATTAAAAGTGATTAAATCTGACAGCAAATCTCCTGTGGTTTAATAGGATGTTTAATTTAAAAAACAACCACGTTAATGTCAACTGTTTATTCCTGCGGCTAATTAAGCAATGCAAGTACTGGCTGCCTAATCTAGCATGCAATCATAATTGGAACTTGGTTTATCATGATAACATGACAGTGGGTGCCTTTTTTGTGCACTTTGGAATCGCTGTAGTCATGTGTTTTCAAGTCTCAGTTCACCTCCAGTTGATACAAGAGGAGAATGAGACACGGGCAGGCTCTTCCAAGGCACCCGCCTAGGAGTCACTTGCAGGTTAGCATGACACAGTCTGCGCAGCTTCACACAGCAGGGCCAGGAGTGTCCCGCACTGATATCGCTGCGAACCTCCAGGGATCGCTGTGTCACCGGATAGCGAGAGATCCCACCCGGATTAGCACAATTGTAGCCAGCTGCTTGGAGAACCCGAGTCACAGTTGACTAGTGCGCAGTGACCAAGGTTCAAATCCACAGCTCCTGAATGACAGAGCTCAATCTGCACTCCACCCAGCACCTTCACTGGCTGAATTCAGCCTTCTGCAATGGCATGAGTGACAGAAAGCAGAGTACCATCTAGCTGCTTTTAACAAGCCTCCAGACAAAGTAACAACTGTTAGATTGAATTAGCGTTAACAAAGGAGCTGTTTACAGAAGGTTGTTCAGTTTTAGATGGCTAAGACGTTTTGTGGCACACTGAATATGATATGCAACCTCATTTATTCACACAAACTCAAATGCCCATCCTATTCATATTACAGTTAGTACCTAAGTGTCGTGTTTCAAAAATGAAGTGTCACAGTAAATGCAGTAAAAAGGATTACATCTTTTGACAACAACATGTTTTATCTCAATTGGAACTACTGTATGGGAAACCTTAACCTAAGATAGCACTCTGATCTGAACTCTGACAGACATACTGTATGTCACACAACAAAAAAAAACCTTGGAGATCAGATTTACTTGTCGTGGATTACAAAATATTTTTTCTGTAAGCCATGTGACTTCCCTATTTTGTCAGTCAAATCGTTTTTGTATTGAAGACAGAAGCTAGAAGGCAAGGTGATAGAACCTAAATAGTTAAAAAGTAAAATAGCAAAAAAGTAAATAAGTTAAATAGCATTTTGGATGCACATCCATGACAGAGTAATGCAGAGTAAAATTAAAATTCGTAATACTTAAGGACTTAAACTTCAACTCACTTCGACTTTTAAGCAATATGCTCACTGTAAAACAATAAATTACATGCATGATATAGGAGTTCCATGTACAGCATTGTGCCTTGCAATATAAAACATCCAGAAAATTAAAAAGGACTGTATTAAAATATATGTGAGCATCAAAGGGATCTAAAACCATTCAAGCATGCTACTTTTTTGCACAAAAAGAATTATACAGACAGGGGGCATTCCAAAAGGATAAAAGGCTTCTGTCACATTCAGTTTAATGTTCAAATGTTCAAAACTTTTGCATTAAAGCAAAACATCAGCTCTCTGTGAGGTGCATTTAACCATTTCTCATTAAAATCTGTAAAACAATGCTTTATGACATATTGAATTAGACATGAGGTACCACAGAAAAAGGCAAAATTTCTTTCTGTGAATATTCAAAAAATTCCAGTCAAGATCTGTTCTTACACACTGCACCTACAGTAAGTCAATATTCAATGTGAAACTTCTGTTCAAACTTTTCTTAGAAGCCAAGAAAACGTTTTTATTGTCTGATAATTTATTTCAGCCCAAGTTAACAACAGGTGGCTTCATGTGATTTTTCTTTCTTACAACAATTTTGAATTATTCGGGATTCCATTTTTTGCTCTTTTTACTGTACTTAAAATTAAATAAGAAGATTCTCTTCAAAACAAATCTTTATCTCAAGAAGCAGATCATTATGCTATTCGTGAAATTTTCTGTAACAATTTGAGATCTCCAAATTATTATTAGATGGCAATTTATTTTAAAAACTACAACTTATTTATCAAGAGATTTAAGGGTGTGCTTCTTTCTCCCTGTCATCTTGCATTGCAGAACTGATCTAAAGGGCTGATTATTCAGACAGAATAGAGTGATCAATTCACATGTAATAACCAGAAAGGTCATTTTTAACCTCAGGGTCATCTGTCTGCCTCTAACTAGAAGCAAGTTATATTCTATACCAGAACAGAATCTAAACCAATTATCACCAATCGTGCCAATTTTTTTTACAGCCCACAGTGACATTTGCTTTGCTTGCCACATTTGATTAATTCCTGATCAACCCATGAAATGACAATATTTATATACTGTACAAGATACTGTATATAGAGAATTGGCTTCACAAGAAAACACAATAGAAATGTTTTACTGTCATCTTACTGCAAACAACACTCTTGTAACAATTGTTTTATGTTTTGAGCTTCTTGCCAGTTTGAGAAGACGAGGCTTATATCTGACTGAGTGTTTATTGTTATTATAATGTTTAAAATATAATCTTTTTATTTACAAGTTACCTTCATCAGGCTCTACATGAACATGACTAATAATAAATTTACATTTCTAAAACTGTACCATTTGCTTTTCTTGTATACATGTTAAAGCAGCCAAAACCTTCTCATTAACCTTCTCATTAACACCTCAATGGTATAACAAGCAATTCAGAAGAAAAAAAGAAACAAAATCTGATGAGTAAGCATGCATTATTACATGTGTTCCATGAGTGCAATTGTATGAAAAGTGAATGTTTTGTATATAGAAGAATATTACTGTATACAATGAATAGTGTAAACCAAAGGGTGAAGAATTTATATTCCAACATGATAATTACACATAGCCACGCTAATTTTCAGTGAGCTTTTTTAGTATGACCAGCTCATATTGAGAAGATCAATACATTTTCAAAGAAATAATTAATGCTAATGCTGATATTCCTCATCTTATATTCTTAGCAACCCCTTGAATTTCACTTCCACTGTGGTGTCATATGAAATGCTGAATGTATGTAACCATGCTTGAAATGGAAATAAATGCCACCCCACTTGGTTTTCAACAAGGTAAAGTAAATTTCTCCCATGGAAATATTCATCTTGTCTGCTTTGTGGAAAAAATACAGTGGCAGCTATCTAGTCTATCTAAGTCTATCTCCAAAAAAGGAGATTAAACAAGTGTGTTAATCTAACTAAGTGTTAATCTAACTAAGCCTCTTCCTATGTGGTTAAGTACAAAAATTACTTTGTCAGCAAATTACATTAGAATTATCCTGCATTTTCTGACTACAACACATTTAACTCTTCCCTATATGGTTGTGAAAAATAGATATATTGGCAATCAAAATTAAACCCAGGAAATCTTAACAATTTAATCAAATAAAGGGAGAAAAAGGGGACATAAAGTTTTCCAATAAGAGGCCACTGGGCTCTTCTACAGTAGCTTTTTTGGTTTTAAGTAGCTAAGAAGATCTTACACTGTTGTAGCAGCAATGCTTATTATGAAGACCAAATTAAGTGTTGCTGTGCTTTTCCCAGTAAGGCCCATCTCTCTCATTTCTGTGGTCCAAGCCACAGAGGACCTATTCATGTTTGTACACTGTTTTAGGGATGTTTGTCTTCCTGATAAGGAACAGTTCCCATGATCGGGATGCCACCAGCTACAGTATTATGATAGATGCCCACTCTTGGTCCTGATTGTCTAGTGAGACCCTAAGCACATCTGGATTGTGGTCCTAGAGTCAGAGGTCATGGGCAATCATTCCTCAAATTGACCAACCAATCAGGAACCTGCTGGGTATGGGGACCTCAACTGTCTGGCAACCTATTGACCAATCACCAACCATACTGTATGTCCTCCAGTTAAAAGGCATTGTACAGAGCTTCGAGATTGCTCCTCAGTTCACTCTCCTTCAGACTTGCTTGAGCAACTTGGCTGTCTGACAATCACGTGACTGCCAGTGCTGTTGTCTGAGTGTTGGTAACTTTTTCCTAAGTTCCGAGCGAGAGAGAGACCATACGTATAGACAGAATTCTGCCCGGGGTCAAACCTGCAGCAAGACTGCGTGAACTGCTAGCAACCACCATTGTATCCATCTGATCACCGGAGCAATACAGTTGGACTTTTGTCGATATACGAATACTGTTATTCAGAGGTAGCCACTATGCCGGGAGCAAAACAAGTTTCTCCCCCCAAAGAGTGACTTACTCTGACCACGCAGTCACCTCTGTGCACAGACTTCCACTCATCCAGCTTGATGCTAACTAGCAGGTCCCTGGAGAGTAACAACGGTCCAGCACGAAGCTGACAGAGGAACACTCTCTCTCCTTCTCCCCACGACTCTGAACTCCACCAGAGCTGGTGGGGCATCAAGCCAGAAGACCACTGAGTGGATACCGCTTCGACAGAGCCTGTCAGCTGTTTCTACACTGTCCTTGCCGGGAGATACGAATCCATATACTGTATGAGTATAAATTCAATATAAGATAAGATAAGATCACTTTATTGGCCATATACAATTTCTTGAATTAGGAATTGGTCTTTTCGCATACCCCAACTTGCTCTCCATGAGACACACAGACAGGGAGAGAAGCTTGGGGTCAGAGCGCAGGGTCAGACATTTATATGGCACTCCTGGAGTAGTTGGTGTTAAGGGCCTTGCTCAGGGGCCCAACGGAGTAGGATTCCTCTGCCAGCCGCGGGATACAAACTCATCCACAGAGCCACCGCACCACCCCCAATTCTACATTACCGACCTTGGGAATTCATTTGCTATTTCAACACAGGTTGATATCAATTTAATTCATATAAGTAATGTATTTACCTATAAGTATCTAATGTAGAATCTGTATTAATGAGACTGATTAATGAGATAGTATAGCCGAATGGTATACTAAATGCATATTCCTTGCCTTGCACTATATCTCTTTGTGATTGTGATATATTCTGTATCTTGGTAACTCTCACAATAAGATCTTCTGTCTGTATCCAGGCAGACTGTCATATGTTTTATATGCACAATCTTATGTATTAATAAGTGTATTTTGTGTATTTGAACCCATGTAAGTATTGCTGATTATTCTGACGATTGAATCCTAATAGCCAAAGAACCACCACATGAATTACTGTTACAATTAGTAAATTGTCCCAGTAAATTCACAAAACTACACATTAAAGAAATGATGGTACAATATTTGCTTCAATAAAGTGGTTAGGTAGCGTAATCCAGACTCCCAGAATGCTTGTGTAAATACAGATGTTTACTGTTCTAAGTTTTAAAATGCCTATTTTTTTCAAAGTTTTAAACACCTTTGTTTCTACATGGGCACTCTGGTCTGTTTGCACTGATGGTTCTGAGAACATCCCCTACCTTAACCTTGTGAGTGGTTTTTAGAATTGTGAATACCTGAAGCACAGTAATCATGCTATCAGCCCTCCTTCTTGCCGTGTACTTAATCGGCTCACCGGGAGTGTTTATTAATAGTTGCACACCTCTGTCTTCATGGCAACCAGAGAACTGGATAAACACACAGAAAGGAATCCTCTGAGGTCATACTTATTGAGCTTGATTTATTTGAGTTAGTCAGTCTCACAGACTAAGGCCAGCAGCCATATCACCCTGCAACTCACAACTGGCAGCCCACTGAAGCTAAGCAGGTGTGAGCCTGGCCAGTACCTGGATGGGAGACCTCCTGGGAAAAACTAAGGTTGCTGCTGGAAGAGGTGTTAGTGGGGCCAGCAGGGGGTGCTCACCCTGAGGTCCAGGTGGGTCTTAATGCCCCAGTATAGTGACAAGGACACTATACTGTAAATAAGCGCTGTCCTTCAGATGAGATGTAAAACTGAGGTCCTGACTCTCTGTGGTCATTAAAAATCCCAGGGTGTTTCTCGAAAAGAGTAGGGGTGTAACCCCAGCGTCCTGGCCAAATTTCCCATGCCTCCTAATAATCCCCCTCTATGAATTGGCTACATTACTTTGTTCTCCTCCCCCCCCTCCCACTCCGACGGCAGGTGGAGCGACACGCCGGTTGGAGTATTTCTCGGTCGCAGTTAATGGCACTGTCAGCTCAAAGATTCGGTTCAAACCACCAAATGGAGACTGGTGTGCCAACAAGCGGACCCTGCTGATGCAGGATTAACACTAGGAAAGAGAGATTCAGTCTCACAGACTGTGACCGGCTAAGTTATGTTTACGAAAAGGAATATTATTGGATTATTTATGGATATAGCCAGCTATCAACAGCAAACCAAAAATGAGCCAAATTTTCAATATTTTTACAGAAAAAACGTAATTTCCTTTCTATGAGTCTCCTTCTAGGAGGAAAGATATAATAAGAACAATTGTGTATCATCAGAGTTTTATTTATATATGAAAAAGCTGTGAAGTTTGTTTGACAAAGTGTGCTAAAATATGCCCATCAGAACTCTATTATAAAACATTACAAACGTGTTCCATGCTCACCCATTTCACCCAGAATATAGATTATTGTGCTTGTCATTAACTTTATTTATATAGTGTAGTAGTGAAAATTTTAACATGTGTACTTGTATTTTAAATTGTAGAAATGGAACGGGAAAATATGCTTAATTAACTGATTCCACACTAGTTTATGCACTTAGTTCATGCAAACCGTACTAGTATAGCAGAGTGCAGCAGCTGCAGCAGGGTCTCATAACTTTCAGTCAAAAGAAAACTCTCCGTGCCACATGGTACACCGACATGTCTGCTAGGTCCAGCTAGATCCTTCTCCCATATCATTGAGAATAACCTAAACAATCCTAGATACCTGTTCTCCACCATCGCTCAAATGCTAAAGCTTAACTGCCCCACTACATCACGTGCCTCATTCCAACTTTGCAAAACACTTTTTTAGAGTTGTTTACAACCAAGATTGATCAGATTAGGCATCACATTTTTTCCACCATGCTTACTACTACCCCACCTCCTCCCTGCATGCCTGTTTTTAGCGGTTCTCCTCTTTCTTGTTTCTCTTAACTTGAAACTGTATGCCTTAATAAATTGGTATCGCGTATTATTCCCACCACCTGTGTACAAGATCCCATTCCTTCTGTTTTATTTCAAACCTGTTTTCCAGCCCTCTGCCCTACTGTCCTCCGCATAATAAATGAGTCCTTGATTACTGGAGCAACAGCCTTTAAAATGGTTTAAGTTACACCTGTGCCTAAAAAAACAAACATGGCTCTGGACAACCTAAAACATGTCTGTCCTATATCTAACTTGCCTTTTTTGTGGAAATTTTAGAACTGGGCTTTATGTTCTTGGAAAATAAGCAATATTCCAGCAAAGAGCCAACTACAAGCAAATATTGCTAGGCAGAACACAAATAAATTTAATAACACAGATGTGTTATACAATACTGTATGTATAGGAAAAGGCTTCCTTCAAACATGAAAGTGAAATTTCTTTCCCAATTAAAAGCAATGCAGGGGCTTGAAAGAAACAGCAAAGTAGTAACTTCTTGAGAGGAAAGAAAGCCAGCTTCTGAACAATACCTTTCTTTAGAAACCGTGATCCAGACTATCCAGTTCTACTGTATATTCTGAAAAAAAACATGAAATCACTGTCTGAAACTCTTGTGACTCAGTTTAATTACACATGGTTGATCGCCTTTTCTTTTTATAGCACAGACAGGATTATAAACTAAAAAACTATCAGGCAGTTAATTAATATAACACCAAAGGTCACACTCAGCAGACCCCATCACCTGCAATAACCAAAACAACAGGAATACTCAATTTCACAGAGCATTAAATGATCCAATTTGATTAAGAAATAGTTGTTTGTCTAACTAAAACATAAATGCATATAAGTATATTACTCTATGCCCTTATCAAAGTGTCACAGAAAACTGTGTTTTAACAACACAAAGAAGCTTTACAGCTCCAAAGTTCCCTACATGGCACTACAGTAGCACTGCACACCCAGACAGATTCCTGGTCAATGACTTTCTCTCTGCTATGGTAGATGTCACAAAAAGGATGACAGAGTAAAATGAGGGCCCCCACCACTTAAAGTGTGAATCTAGAAGTTTAGGTATGACACTGCTACAACAACCAAAATAAGAAGGAAGTGTACCGTACATAATTGGCAAGGAATGATGTTCATTTTGTTCATTTTTATTTTAAAAGTAAAGCAAGCAAAACTGTTTGGCGTAATGTGTGAATCTGCCTTCTCTGACATTAACTTAATTTTACAATGCACATGTACAGTAGATAGCAAGGCATCGTGGTAGTGCAGTGGTTAGCACTGCTGCCTCACAGCACTGGGGCTGTGGGTTCAGTTCCTGGGGTAGTATCTTAATGTAGTTTGTGTGTTCTCCCCCTATTTGTATGGGTTTCCTCTAAGTGCTCTGGTTTCTCCCACAGTCCAAAGACACTGATAGCTTATGCACAAATTTGCCCTGGTGTGTGTTTGCACGTCTGTGTCTGCGTGAGGCCAGCGATGGACAGGCGTCCCGTCAAGGCTGTATCCTGCCTTTGCTCATCGCGTGCCAGGATGGGCTCCAGCTCCCCCATGATCCCGTATTGGCGCTGGATTAAGCAGTTAGAAAATGGATGGATGGACGGATGTAAATAAAACTTCCTACCCAGACTTCTTGCTTTAAGTTACATGGCTGAATCCAATACACTGAACCTCTAACAGTCCTTTGTTGTCCTTTGCTTCATATCCCAGCACCTTTTCTATCTCCTTCACACGGAAAGAAGGCTCAACATCTGAAACGTGTTCTTTCGGTCTATTTTTCGGTATGAAATCAAACTTTCTTTGTTACTTTGCAGTCTGAGACAGCTCCCCTCTTGAATGTCTATAATAGTGCTGCCTGCTAAGGACTTGGAATTGTCCGTCACAATGATCCGTGCTCTCTAAATGATTGTGAAATACAGCTCTGCACTCAGTTGGTGTGACAGCTAAAGTAAATTACAATGCTCCAGTCTGTCTGATAAATTCAATCTCAGATGTAAAACACTGTACATTACAAATGAAAAGTGTCAGCCTCCTTTGGAGGAAGGATTTTATGACCTTAAGTGGCAGGTTTAGAAATGGTGCTTATCTCTGAATATTAGGATAAAGTCTGAGAAAAACCCCGTGGACTGAAGCATTCTTGCCAATGACATGGGGAGATTAAAGTTGCCCTTTAAGCAACTTTTAAAACCTTTAGGACTAAAATGTGAAAGACATGTGAATGAGAAACAGCTGTGTTATAGGAATTCTGAAATGCTGAATGCCATCTGTTAGCTGGACTACGAGGGTTATGGGTATATTTTGCGTTGTGCCCAATTCGTACTCCAACTTCCCCCTCGGCACTATACTGGATAAAGCAATTTAGAAAATGGGTGGTAGATAGCAAACTATTTCAAGCTCGTTGAAATAAAGGCACTGTATGCATATGTTTTTTTTAAGGATTAGAAAACATCTATAACTACAAAAGTACCCTTGTATACCTTTATAAAACTACAGGCTAGATGTAGCCTGGAATGTTTTTCATTACATAGAAGTGGCTGTCAACAAAGAAATCGTTTGCCACCCCTGGTTTAAGGGAATACTGTTTGTAAAAATTGTTTTCTAACTGAATAAATTGTAGTTTGGCATACTGTAAGTATCTTCATATATGGATATATTATAAAATAAAAAAGATATTCATAAGAAGGTAATTCTGTCAAAGTAGACAGGATGGCACTGCTCATCTAGTTATTGAACATATTGTAATGTAAAACATGACAACTATATACAGTCAGGTTACAGCTTACACTGTAATACAGTATACAGTAGATCTAACATATGGAATAAATGGAAATAAATCAAATCTTTCCAGACTAACCACACAATTATTAAATTACACATTTTTTATTGCTGTTGTTCTGGTTTTGCATGCGGGGAGTAAACAAATCCTTTTATTTTACTTTTGTGAAGACCAATGTTTTTAGAAATGGAATTTATTCATGCCTAAAACACAATCAATCAAATCTGTTTTCACAAAGCGGCACAGTGTCCCATTACCTTTTTAAACATCCAGCTGCTTGTTATTCAAATTGCTTCAGTAACTTAATAGGCTGGTCTGTTTCCAGTTTGGATTGCAAAATCTAATTATAAACAATCTGTCACTGGCAAAGAAGCCATGAAGTCTGCAACAATTTTGTTTCGTGAAAGTCGTTTTACAAACTGTTGCATTTTAACTAGTTCAGCGTCACGATGTGTTGGGCAGGACCCTATGCAGATGTATAATGCAGAAGTAGTGAAACGGACACGGGGAGGAGACGACTAGGAACTGGGCAGGTTGGCAAAAAGGGGGCGTGACGACTGAGCACTGGTGCTCAGGGTGGGGGGGACGTGGTCCAGGTGTACAAGTCCAAGGGAGTCCAAAGGGAAATCCAGGGTGTAGTCCAGAGCCAGGTAATCCAAACGAGACAAGACAAGTTTAAAAACTGGAATGGGATCCTGTGCAGGGATGGGGAATAAAAGTGGGTTAACAGGGCCAGGCACTCCAAGCCCCGGACCCAGATGGTCAGGACGCCGTGGTGAAGCCTGTGCCGTCAGGTCACTCCAGGAACCGCAGGCAGGCAGGCTTCCGGGCGTCCATCTTCCACTGCTGAGCCCAGAATAGTGAGAGCGTCTGGCTTAAATAAGGAGGGGCAGGATACAAGGCAGGTGCACAAAATCAACAACAAAGTGAAAGAGCCAGAGCGCCCTTAAGAGGAGGGATTACGATTGTGACGGTTCAGGACCCCCACACACCGAGCATTTTATGTTTCGTGTATTTTATAAAAACATTCTGGCATTCAGAAGAGCCTTAAAATAAAAATGCAACACAACTCCTCACACATACAGTAGCATCCCTGAGTGTTTTTATAACGATAATATAGCACGATCCAAAAACTAATTTATACAAGAGTTTTTGAACAGTTTACTAAAATCTAGGGCTTAAATGACACACCCCTAACAGGAAGGATGTTTTGGACCTCAGGGACATAACAGCAGAAAACTCTAGAGCTGCAGATTTACTAAGCTCTTCCAACATTCTTCTGTGGCGAGCTAGATTTAGCAGGAAACGTGGGATAGTTTAGAAATGAAATACAATACTGCATCAGACGAAGACCAGTATGAGGAGAAAGGATGAGGATTAGTTCCATCAGAACCCTGTCTGTCATTAAGTTCTGAGAAAACGATTTGCAGAAATCAAGGCTTCAAATAAGGAAACAATGAGCCAATATGACCCATAGCAAATATTAGAGAAGTGCACCTTGTATAGTACTTTAAACCAGGTAATTCAATAGTCTTAAACACCACTTACAAAGATGCTTTAAAGGATTTTATACTGTTATACTATAAGAGAAATAAAAGAAAGAAATAAATACAATAATTTACTGAATACATTATCTCACATATAGGGTGGTAGTATACTTGTTTTGAACTGTACTTATACAGTATACTGTGCATGCTGTATGCAAAAAGCAAAGCTCTGGCACTCCAAGTCATGTTTCCATATTGTGATGAAGGTCAGATATGGTATGATTGTACATGGGAATCTGCCTCTGGTATTAAATTATCACAACACCAAGGATCATGTCAAAATTTCTGA
Organism: Atractosteus spatula; assembly: GCF_055471065.1. Lineage (NCBI taxonomy): Eukaryota > Metazoa > Chordata > Actinopteri > Semionotiformes > Lepisosteidae > Atractosteus > Atractosteus spatula. The sequence goes on along the minus strand of NC_142707.1, from coordinate 46,909,217 downwards.
GTTTCAGGCACTGGTATGTGACACATGCCTAATGCTTCAATAAATATGATTTCTGAAAAAGAAGTGATAAAATGAAAAGATGGGACTTTATTATATTTTAACCTTTTAATGAAATACTCTATCGTGTATGGTGTCATATGGACTTTTCAGATGTAACAGTTCAAATTGCCAGGAACCGCTACTGTATTTCATCTTAATTTCTACTAAGGGCCAAACAGCACATGATGAATTAGAAGAGTGATATCTACTAATGGTAGAGCCTATATTTTAGCAAAAGATTTGTGACAGAAATAATTTATTCATAATTCCTACAGTTTAGCCTGCGTTTAATAACATGGATCAATTAGTACATTCCAGCGGACACAGTTGTGCTAGGCATGCGAGAATCTTTCACTTTTTTGTGTTAATCAGTACTTCTGAAAAAAATTAAAAACACGCTGTTTTTGGCTAAAATGGAAATATTCTGCACAGCAGTGGCAAGACCAGCCCACCGCACCCAAACAATCAGTATGGATGATTTTACAAAAACATTTAGCTGATAAATGACAAATAAAGATATAGCAGAAATGTCTTAAACCATTTACAGATAACAGTTTACTACAGCAACCTATAATTGCAAAGCAGTTTATTAAGTCCTATTGTCTTCTGTGGAAAGAATCTGGCGGCAAATATGCACTACGAGAGCAGGCAGTGTAATGGTAATCTGTGCAGTGTACAGTAAACATGTGGATATTGTCATTGTTTTCACGATTGTAGTCCCTCCTCCTTAAGGGCGCTCCGGCTCTTTCACTTCCGTGTTGATTTTGTGCACCTGCTCCCTGTTCCTGCCTCCCTATATGAGCCAGACGCCCACTCTGTTCCGGGCTCTGCATTGCTTCCCGTACCAAGCGAGTCCGGGATCTGGAGCGTCTGGTCCCATTCCCCCCCTTTTCCCCCCGACCCTCCACCAGATCCCGCTCCGGTTTTTAATCCTGTTTGTCCTCGTCTCGGATGGACCACCCAGCTTTGGACTTTTTGCCTCGTCTTGGATTTCCCATTGAACTCTGTTTCGGATTGTTTGCCTCGGACTCACCCCCCTGAACACCTGCGCACAATGGACACGCCCCCCGTTTTCATTCCCGACTCCTGCATATGCCTTTTTCCCCGTGTTTCCCTCACTCTACCCCGGATTGTGTCGTCTGCATAGGGTCCGAAAAGAACGCTTCCGTTACAATTGTACTGCTTTTACGTAAGAAGGCAGACAGATGTGATTCTTGTCAGTTACACTTAAGTGGAAGCAAGCATTCTCATTGATTCACATTATTTCTCTGAAGAAACTGTAGCTTTAAATGGATGAATGCATATATCTTTAGAGACTTAACCATCATTTTTACCTGTTTAATAGTCTTGAATACGAACCTTTTTGAATGAAAGTTTGCAGCAGTTTAGTATTTAAGTGTATCTAAAATTCTGATCAGTTGTTTCCTGACATCCACACTTTGCATCCTTAATACCAACTAGCTGGAATGTCTGGTCAAGACAGCCCTAACTCTTTGCTTAAACAACTATTTCTGATTGTACTAAACAATTTCTTTTTAGTTCTCAATTATGAGCGTGAAATAGTCCCCAAGGTAGACCCTATCTACTGTATATGCCTTAGGATTTCATATATCTGGGCGAAATCTCCTCTAAGTTTCCTTCATTTAAGACTGAGGAGGTTTAGTTCCCTTACCTTGTCTGTATATGACAATCCCCTGAGACCAGGAATTGTTCTTGTTGCTCCTCTTTGAGCTCTTTCTAAGGTTATAATATTATTTTTGTGGTATTGTGACCAAAACTAAACAAAATATTTTTATCGAGTTCTTATAATAATAATAATTAATTAATAATAATTGCTTAAACTTATATAGCACTTTTCTGGACACTCCACTCAAAGCGCTTTACAGGTAATGGGGTCTCCCCTCCACCACCACCAATGTGCAGCATCCACCTGGATGATGCGACGGCAGCAATAGTGCGCCAGAACGCTCACCACACACCAGCTATTAGTGGGGAGGAGAGCAGAGTAATGAAGCCAATTCATAGATGGGGATTATTAGGAGGCTATGATTGGTAAGGGCCAGTGGGAAATTTGGCCAGGACGCCTGGGTTACACCCATACTCTTTTTCGAGAAACGCCCTGGAATTTTTAATGACCACAGAGAGTCAGGACCTCGGTTTTACGTCTCATCTAAAGGACGGCGCCTGTTTACAGTATAGTGTCCCCGTCACTATACTGGGGCATTAGGACCCACATGGACCGCAGGGTTCTTACTAAGGCATTTTTAAGTTTTCCTGGATTTAAACTCCACATGTTTTGCTATAAGCCCAGGCATTTACAGCAATTTGCTTTCTTCTTGTTTCTTCACATTGCCTTGTTTAGTACATAAAGGAATCTGCAAAAACAACCAGATCCCATTAATGTATTCATTCATACTTTCCTGCTGCCCAGAATCACCCATGTGATGGAGAATGCAGTTGTTCTAAGTATTATTCTATTTTATCTTTAAATATTGTTTTCATAACTTTTATGAACTGGCGTTAAATTTGTAATTTTCCACTCTATGGGACCTGCTTCCATATCAAGTGAGAGTTGATATATCCTAGCTATTGGTGTATGAATAACATGCCTCTTAAACCTGAGTACGACGAGTGATTTATTCAGTTTTAGCTGTCGTAACAGGTTATTTTTTATATATAATCCCACACCACCACCCCTTCTGTTCTGTCTTGTCAGTTTTACATTTGTTCCAGTCATCTTCTCTTTACTGTGCTTGATTTACAGTATTTCTGAAATGTCACGGTTTCCTGTTAATGCAGCAGCCTCACATTTTGCATGTTATTCTTTATTCTTTTAGCATTAAAGTACAATCATTCAAAATGGATGCATTATTTGTTTTGTTTCTTTTTAGTGTTGCATAGGGCTGACAATGATTGTCGTGAGCTTCTTGTCCCCATTTCCCCAGTTTAAATACCTCTCACCTACTCTTTCCAAAATATGGTTCCTTTCTGGTTTGAGCACAGCCTATCCTGCTTGTATATGTCCCTAATGCCATATGTTTTCCATAAGGACATTCAATGCCCCATAAATCTAAACCTGAATTCTCTGCACCAATGTTTTAGCTATGTGTTAAATCTCTATATTTACTTCTGCATTAGTAGAACTCCTGAAAAGACCACAGTTCCCAAAGCTAAGTCCTTTGAACTGTTGTACAGAATTACCAACCTACTCTTTTTAATGGTATTTGTATTAACATAGACCATGACAACTGCATCACTCTGGCTCTAGCCCGGAGCCTGTACACATGCTCAAGGAGGTATACAGTATATCCTTAGCACCAAAAAGACAACATACCATACGAGACTCCCTATCATCTGTGCTTACAATACTGTCTGTAGTGACCAGTGCAGCTCTCTCTGCCCATCCTGGGATTCAATTCCATCACAAACAGGTGCTAAGCACACACAGTGCCACTCCCTAGACAGCGGATAACTCCATCAGGCCAAAAGACTGGGCCTTCCACCATGAGAAGACACCAGAGACTAGTATGTGGGTCTACTCTCCTGCTGCCAGGATTCAATCAGAGTCACTAGTGAGCCCAGAGCCACACAGAACTGTTATGTATACATCTTACAATTTCAGTAACCTCTATCACTGTCTCCATTTTACAGTTGGGTGCAGACTCCTGGAAGTCAACCCACCCATTTTCCTCCATTTCTGCCACCATTAAAGTCTGGCCGTGTCAGGATTTCCAAACCCATCTTCCAAACCCACAATTTCCAATTTCACCTCTAATGGCCATGATCATGCTGATCTCTCTGTCTGCATTCTCACTGAGATGTTTCGGAACTCCTACTGCAGAAAGACATCTGAAACTTAAATTATCCTGAAACTAGGATCACACCTTTACCCTTCTCTCAACAACAGCCTCATTTCCATTTAATCCTCTGTATTCATTTGCAGGTTTTGACTTCCCACCTCTCTTCACCTGCCTTGACTTCGCACCACCTGAGTGTCGATACTCCTTCTCTCCTGCTCCTGCCTCCTTTCCATTCCCATCTTTTGCTCTCCCATGCTTTATCAACTGCCAGTTTTCCTCTCTCCCTCACACCCGAAGAAGGGTCCACAGCTGAAACGTTGTGTCTCTTTTCATTTCTTTTCAGAATGAAATAAACCTTTACTTGTTCCTTTGCCACCTGCACATGCTAACACAGCTACCCAGTTGAAGTGGTAGCTCTGTGGCTAAGGATCTGCGCCTGTGCCCGGAAGGTTGCCGGTTCAAATCCCGCAGCCAGCAGAGGAATCCTACTCCGTTGGGCCCCTGAGCAAGGCCCTTAACCCCAACTGCTCCAGGGGTGCCGTACAATGGCTGACCCTGTGCTCTGACCCCAAGCTTCTCTCCCTGTCTGTGTGTCTGTGTCTCATGGAGAAAAGCTGGGGTATGCGAAAAGACAAATTCCTAATGCAAGAAATTGTATAGGGCTAATAAAGCAACATTATCATTATTATTACATTATTAAGTGTCAGGATTCTGGGGCACAGGCAAACTCTGGGGATGCCACACCTGTGCAATGGTGACACTTCCTATAACAGCAGCCCATGGTCACCCCGTTCTCATTCCGCTCTGGTCTGAAGCCACCTGCGCACCTGCTCAAGGTGGGCACAGGCAGACGACAAAAAGAGCATGTGCTTGTACAATAATCAGCCTTTACAAGTGAAATAAAATCAAAACACCCTTAAGCTTTCAACAGCTTCAGGATTCCTACCACAGGAATTAAAAATGTCTACTTCTGACAGCATACCTACTTCACGAGAAACTGTTTGATCCTAAAGAAGGCATATAAAAAACATGAGGGATAAAAACCTGAGTAAAAATACTCTTTAGCCCCTAGTGCCGACAAGAAACAGGTTCATGGAGGAAAGCCAAAAATCACTGAACAAGTTAAACAATGATAAAAAGAGAAGCAACCATGTTCTCGGGTTTACTAAGCTAGTTCTAGGTTAATAGTGATGTAGTAGTACAATATACAGCTATGTGATTGGAGACTGGTAAGAACTGATCACCACTGAGGTCCAAACAAAAGGTCTGATACTTCACTGACATAAAAATATATATATTTACTGTACCCCTATGTATCTCATCTGGAGAGTGAAGGAAGCCTGCAGACTTACTCTGAAATAGTCACTGCAGGCAGCGAGAACTGCCTTGTGGGCATGAAATTTCTGTTCCCCGGCAACCAAAGTGACATCACACAGTATTCCATCATTTCTCTGCTGGTTCAGGGCAGCGAGAACTGCATCCTGGTGAGACTTGGATAGACATAGCCTTTGACCTGTCAGCATCTCTTGAATGCTGGATGAAAAGAGAAAGAAAGAAAGGTTTACTTAAAGAGCATTTTAATAGGTGAAGCTAAAAGATGAAATAAGGAAGGTAGCAAAAATGTGTATCTCACTGACGACAGGTTGAAATACTATGTAACTCCCTGGCCTCTGTCTCTTATGTGTCCATCTTCCAGTATTTACAGACCACCTGGCTCAGACAACCCGCATGCCATATTAAGAACGAAGCTATTGAAATCTCCACACTACATGTATCACAGCTAAATCCTCCTGACTAAGGTGAAAAGAGAATGGGCATACTGAGGACTGAAACAGCAGTTTTGTCTGCTGCATTGGACATTCTTTCTAAACCCATTCATGCTGAATGAACAAATCCTTTCGTGGAAGACAATCTGCGTATAATACAAGTATTGAGAGAAAGTTGCATTTTTAAAATTTTGAGAATAATTATGAAGAATATAAGTATAAGGCCCTTAAATAAATTTATCTTTATACTGTAGCTATGTATAGACAGATGTCTTTTAATATATGGTCAAAATTGTTCATAATTTCCTATTTCATTATTACTTCAAATAATTACTCATAATTACTCCAATTATTACACACCAGGAGATTTCATGTTATATAAGATGCTGAGAAAATTATTGTCAACCACCAGTGTAATTATGGGAATTACAAAATTTTAGCACAAGAGAAAATATATCCTTTTCTTAGATAACCAGAAAGGTGTATTCTGTTTACCAATTCAATGTTTTTTTTAATTCAATTGTTTATGAATGAGAAAAAATAATAATCAAGAATCAGTATATATGAAATAATAAGTTCAGGTGGGCAGCTGCGTCAGCATGTGTAAGCTGCAAAGGAACAAGTAATAGGTTAATTCCATGCTTAAAAGAGAAGAAAGAAAATACGTTTCGGCCGTGGAGCCTTCTTAAGGTGTCGAACACCTAAAAAAGGACTGGGTTTGGTCAGCTCTATCCAATATAATGGTCAAAAGCTTTGTGAGTTTAATGCTCAACCATGCAGATAAGCGGAAATACATCATGCCACAATCCAAAGAGATATCATAGGACCGCTGAAAAAGAGTAAGTGATGGTCATCAGTCTGGAGAGACTTACAAAACCATTTATAAACATCTTGGTCTTCATCCATTCACTGTCAGAAACTCTACAAACAGAAAGGGAAAATAGTCAAGACCACAGTGACTCTATGCAGGGCTAGTTGTCCTGTCAATGTCATGAAGAGCAACCGAGAAAATAATTCAGGAAGTCATTAAGAAATATAGAATAACTTCTAATGATCTGCAAGCTTCTCTCTCAGCAGCCAGTGTCAGTGCCCGTGCCTCAATCATCAGGAAATGTCTGAAAGGAATGGATTTCATTGGAGGATAGCCAGAAAGAAATCATTACTCTCTAAAAAGGACATTCCTGCCTGTCTCAACCTCATCAACAAGCACCTGGATTATCCACAAGAACACTGGGAGAATGTTTTTTTCTGGACAGGTGCATCAAAAGTTGAACATTTTGGCCATAATGAGAAACACTGTATGGCAAAACCTAATCGCTGTCTTCCAACAGAAGAAAATCATCCTGAACATCAAGGTTTGGAGCTGCTCTGCCGCCTCAGGACCCAGATGGCTTGTCATCATCGACAGAACTATGAATTCAGTGTCGTATCAGCAAATTCTGAAGGAGAATGTCAGGCCATTTATTTGTCAACTTTAGCTGAGCCGAAAGTAGGTCATGCTGCAAAACAATAATCCTAAACATACGACCAGATCTACAAAAAAATGTCTGAAGAAATTTTGTATTTTGGACTGGCCAGGGCAATGTCTGGACATAATATATTTTGGAATGTTATGGCAGGAATGGATGTGAGCTGCTCATGCAAGGAAACCCTTAAAAAACACTCACATGAATTGATTCTGGAATTAATTAAGGAAAGAAAAATGGGTCAAAGTGTCTAAACAACAATGGGAGAGACAGTTACAGGAAATATCTAATTGAAAGCATTGCTGCTCAAACACGTACCACCGGTTCCTGAATCTAAGGATTCACATACCTAGATACATGAGGATGATTACTGTTGAACTGATTTAATACTGTATTTCAAATGCATTTTATGCCTTTGTTATCTAAAAACCTGTACATTTTAAACATAAAAGAACATGGACCAACCTAGGGGATTCACAAACTTTTTCTCTGCAAAGTATATTGTATACAGATATAAATCTTTTTTTCTTACCATTCAGTTTTACGTGAACTACAACAACGTAAAAGATATTCAAACTTTTAACAAATGTAAGATTAAAGATTTAAGCCAGTATTACATTCTGTTGGCTTACCCTGCCTGTTCAGAACCTGACACAACACAGATTTTTATATAATTAGTTTCCAAAAAATGAGATACAAGTCCCTTTGAAGTTACATGTTCTTTTTTAACACAGCTGCTTTTTTATTTTATGTGACATAATTGTCTCCAGGTCAGCTGAAATGCATTTTGTAGATGCTCATTCTGCAACATGGCCTGCATATTTCCATCTGAGCAGATTGTACTGTAAAACTGATCTAATCGCTCACAACACAAAGGTACTGCACAAAACAGCCATTGCACACAGGGGAACAAAGAGAAAAAATGTATTAACAGAATGATATAATAACAAAATTCTAACATTACATTGCATTCAAAACCACACCTTCAATTACACTATCTTATTACCGAAAACAAATATGATCAGCTTCAAACATAAGTAATCTGGAAAACAATAGATTCGCAGATAAATAACCAAAAAAGGCAAATAACTTACTGTTACCTCCTACATCTTATTATGTGAAGTGCAGCAAAACCTACAATGCATCTTTACCATTCAGGGTCACAGAAGGGAGATCTATTTGCAGCAAAACCTTCCACCTCCAATCTCACTGCCTGCTTGACTAATGGTTTAATTAGATACAAGATGAATGAGGATTACATCACTCATGCAGGTCCATGCTACAGTACCTAAGACAGATTTCAGACGGCATGTTCCTGTCTGATGTCAGCAGAGGAGGGATTCAGAATCCTTTTCGTGGACGACGTCCTTGCTTAGTGAGTATAGCAGCCTGTGAAAGAGATAGGTGAATAAATGAGCATTGTCGAAATCTCTTCATGAGAGAACAGTTACCCTTGTCTTATTGTATATACTGCAAGCTGTTTGTTCACCAAGATACTACTGTTTTCCTTAACCTTTACAGGCTTCTGGTTTTTTTAAATTCATTAATAAAGAGTATACATCTACGTTTAGTAATTTTTTTAGAAAGATTAATGCACAGGATATCTCGTTAATCATGTATAGCTTCCAGTTATTGTTCAGTCAGAATTAGCCCGGAACAGGATATCGAGCAGTATTGCAGAAGCTTATATTTATATTCTTTACAATATAACAGGTTTATTTTGTTCACACTGGCTTACTGAATTTACAACAAAGACAGTATGACTACGATCAATTACATCTGTAAATAGGTATGAGCTAGTGAATTTCAAATCACATTTCTCAAGGAGTCACCTATACCTTTGTCTAGAAAATAAAGGAATAAATATATTAATCCATCAAAAATCATTTTAAAATAAGTGTTGTAACTATAAATTGTGTCTACTACTCAGAGCTATTGGTGTGCATACTGAATTAACACTGTAATTATTTTAGAATTGAGATTGTTCTCAAGTACTATGTCAAACATTGCAAAAAACAATGCATCTCACTCAGTGGTACCCTAAAATAAGAAAACTATAAATGTTTCGTAAACATTATTTAATTCACTGACAAACACAAACAAATAGTGTCTTAGATGTTACAATTGCAAAAACGTTTCTTTGTATAATCTGAAATTTAAAAAACATGTTTTGGAAACTGAAAAGAATCACTTTCAGACATTCAGACATTTTGCAGTTGACTTCCCACAAGCAATTTGAGGATGAGTATTTAAGTTTTCCATTTGTTAGACTTTGTTTGGAACTAGAAACTTACTTAAATACTTTATTATTAAGACAGAAAATGTTTCACTGCAATATAAACCAGGGAGAACAGCTTATTGTAACACAGTGATACTCATGACCTTTCTATAAACAAATAGGATGATATTGAACAAAAATGTTTAACTGCATCCTAATAAACAGGTTCACAACAAAGATTTATTAATTTTGTTAGAGTATAAAAATGCAAAAATCATGAATACTTTAATGTACTGTAATTTCACACAATAACAACTGTGATGTAGGACTAGGCTTTAACTCTTTGAACTGTTTTTCACTGGTCACATTGCCAAGACTGAGAACACAGATGCACAACAGGGCAAAAGAAAATTCTTTAACCCTGTGATTAGATACACACTCAAGCCATTCCAACAGCACTGTTTCATTTATCTCAGCAAGGCCACTTTCATGGTGTTGTTTTCAGCACATAGTAGAGGGGTTATGCAACCTAGAAGTCTTAAATTCTTTGTCTGTTTCCCTACGGGTTAATTAGTATCATAAAAGGCAGGCTAGATACTAGACCACACCAGCTAAATAAACAACAGTGGGTGCTCTGCAGATATCAGGCATCCTTAAATATTAACAATGTTGTTCAAACAACAACATGAATATTCAGTAGTCAGCATCGTATCAAAACCCTGGAAATCCACATATTGTACATCCAGCCTTGTTCTTACTCTTGCGATTGGATATATTTGATTCATTCTGACATTTGTATTTTGAAAATTGTATGTGATCCTTAAAATTAAATCTTAAAGTCTTACTTCAAATGGGAATTACAAAGTGCTATACGATGTTAATTCACTGTATAATTTATGGGATCTGTAGAGTAAAATCTACACTGTACAACTGCTAGAACATCTGGTTGTATTTTCCCTATTTTTTTCTTACAAGAGGTTTACCACTGCACTCAGTTTTAATCTGTTTAAAACTTATACATCAACCTCCATAAAATTACAAAGAATACCCTTCACAAACAATAAACTTCACAAGTTCCTTGCACTCAGGCTTATGGTTGACTATGGCTTCTGAAAACATTTTTTTAGTTTATTTTTAGAGAAATTAAATGTATATTTATATTTACCGAGAAAATTTGATTAAAGATCCCTTGGTATTATTAAACCTGGTGTCCTGGTTATATTTCATTCTGGGCTATAACAGTTTGACCTACTGTATTTAAATTTCAGTGGGTTAAGTTATTTCTCTTTACCACCTAGTTTGCTGTGCAGTTTGGTTTCTTGTGCAGAATGGCTGCCATATGTCACCCAGGTGGAAGTTGGTTACTTCAGCTGTAGGTGAAGTGGGTCACCTTGTACAGTATACTGTATGTATCCTTTAGGATGGTAAGTGTACAAATGTAAGGTGTTATTCTAATATTATCCATCCATTTTCTAACTGCTTTTTCCAATTCAGAGTTGAAGGGACGCTGGAGCCAATTCCGGCAAGTAAGGGACAACTGGGAAAGGTACATCCTGGATGGGACGTCCGTCCACCGCAGGGCACAGACACTCACACCAGGGCCAGTTTTCCCAGGAGCCAATTAACCTACTAGTATGTCTTTGGACTATAAGAGGAAACTAGAGGTGTAATATTATTACAATGCAAAATGCATCTAATATGTACTGTACTTGTAGTCAAAACATTTATAATTGCACAATTGCATAATCCTTAGCAAGCAACACATTATGTGGTTTGTTCACCATCATGGTGGCAGATGTGATTCCAAATTGAACAATCCTGACTCCCCAGACACGTCATTTATATATACAGAAGGAATATTCTCGCCCTACCTTGGCCACAATTCCTCAGGACTTATCACCACTAGGACACATTTGACACATGCTTGGCAGACATCATTGATGGCCAAAACAGAAAGCACAGATCACAACTCTCTCAAAGGAACAGCATGGCATTCCTAACAGAAGCTGCATGAAGTCATTCAAGCCATGAATCACTGCTGCCTTTCTAACTGTGGACTAACCCATTACTGATGTGATGTGAAAAATGTCTCCCCACAGGAATCCTGTGTTACTCGTGTCACTGGTACTGTACTTGTATATGTTTTAAGGCTTCAAAATACTATTTGTAATGAAGTCTACAACAAGTTAATGAGGTGGAAATATCTTTCCTCATTCTATTGACTACGAAAAGGAAGAAAATAGTAGTCAGTGCGGCACTCTCACCAAGTAAAGCTGTTTTCTGCAAAATCATTGGTGCTTTGTGCCATATGAACAGTAAATAAAAAAGAACATTAGTTTTCTTGTGCACGCATTCTTTTGTTCCTCTGAAAGTGAAAAATAGCATCAGGACCCGATTATTATTGGTCTTAAGTATTTAATATCCCTGGAAAACACCGAAGGGTTAAACTTCAGCCTGATACATGTTATTAGTTTCTTCATTAGACAATTCCTGAACAAATTATTCAACACACTTCCTTTTCATTCCCTAAAATTTATTATTATATTTTAAATATAGTTTAAACTAACCATTTCTCTTTACTTTCCTTTTGGCTTGTGTATTTCTAAATGAGCATCTTCATATTTATGACTCACACTTGCAACTTTTGAATTTCATTTGTTTCCGTTTGTTCCTGTTACATGAAAATATTTTACTTTCTTCATTTTTTTTCCTTAATATCCCATTACAACATTTGCAACACTGTTTCTGAGACCAATTTTCTTAATTTTCTCCATATCTGTATCAAAATTCTCTATTAGTTTTACTTCATTTTACTTAAACCCGATTTTGTTCTGTAAGGGACTGCTCTTCTAATGTGTAAGATGAGCTATAGACTGTCCTTGTAGAAGTCATTACTTTCTTAAAACTAGTATGCTCTGTGTCCAGCCAAATTACTGTAGCTGGTAGCTGAGTTACAACTTTAGTGAGGTAGCCTATGCCCCAATGTGGCACTAGCTCTAGTGTCTACAACTCTACTGAGCTATAAAAAAGGGACAGACTTTGAAATTTGAAAGGTTCAAACACCTCATAAAAGGGAAATATCCACTTTACTACAAACAGATCTACAAAGATGTTCTATACCAGATTAAATAAGTCATTGTGCTTTCTGAAATAGCTCTTAATGTTTATCCTGTTTTATGAAATCACAGCACTCTGTGTAGGATGTTTCAGAGGATTATGATTTTGTATCTTGTCAGATTCTATGCATTAAGGAGCTCATCTAGTTTTTCAGCAGTTGTTTTCCAAAACAATGTTTTATAACATTGGAAATCTATATCCTTAAGTAATTAAAAAGGTGACAATATTAAAACTCTTGATGTTTAAGTGTGCCTGTCCACAGTGTCAGAAAACAGAAACAGCATTTTAATGAAATCTCACTAGTGCACTGTACAATTTTATTACCCATTGTTTTATTTTTGTAACCATCTTAATAATGTGATTTGATTTTATATCTCTTTAATTGGACACATTGTCCTTCTCATAAGTTACTTTCTCATCTTCAAGTTCATATCCTATTTTGTATTTATGGTTTATGGTTTTGCTAACTGCATGTAATACTCTGCACTTGTGTATATTAAGTCATCTCCCAGGTGTTTGCCTAACCCAGTCTTCAGGTTTATCTTAATCTTTTTGAATTTCATTTCATCCTTCTACCATGTTTAGTAATCCTCCTATTTTGATATTGTGTGTGAACTAGTTTCCAAACTATACCAGAATCTAGATCACTGATCTCACATCGACATTTCATACGGGATAAATCTAAAAAGAAAGAAATCAATAACAAATGACAGTACAAGATGTGGCAGTGTTCACAAGTACATGCAATATGTCACTAAGCAAAGATTTAATCATATAACTGAAAAATCCACTCAAATACAGTGAATATTAAGGTCAATAGTTTCAGCCAACTCTGTATATTTTTTACCATATTTTTGTCTTTGTTTTTTTCCATTTTTTGTTGGCATTCAACTTCTTTAACCCTTAAAAAACATTCAGTTGAAAATTAAACTTTTCATTAAAAATATTCAACTAAAAACGTGCATACATCACTTGTAATTAAAAGAAATGGACATCATTGAAATATGGTGAATACTTTTTCAAGACAATGTACTGTACTTACAGACCTTAATTTGTTCCCACTTTCTTTTTTTCAGTAGGTGTTGAAGGTTTCCACAGGAGATGCAGTTCACAGAAAGCCTGATATTTATAAAAACAGTATATAGGGCCAAGGACTGAACTTTGAGAGGTTACCTCTCAGCAACTGTCAAATATTACACACTGTATAAGTTTTTATAAAAGATAAGAGATCACTTTATTGGCCATATGCAATTTCTCGTATTTGGAATTTGTCTTTTCGCATACCCCAACTTGCTCTCCATGAGACACACAGACAGGGAGAGAAGCCTGGGGTTAGAGCACAGGGTCAGCCATTGTACAGCGCCCCTGGAGCAGCTTGGGTTAAGGGCCTTGCTCAGGGGCCCAACAGAGTAGGATTCCCCTGCTGTCCACAGGATACAAACTGGCAACCTTCTAGCCACAGGCACAGATCCTTAGACACAGAGCCACCGCACCGCCCCAAAGTCTCCTGGTCATCCACAATTCAGGGCTGGCTCTATGGTCACCCCCCAGTGTTGCCTAGTCCCCCGCCGGCGAACAGTACCCCGGGCCTCGCTCCCTCACTGCGAGTAGGGTGGGGCATCCCCCACTCCCGTGGGTCACCAGGAGCGAGCGGGGCGTCTGGGCCACCACCGGACCTCGCTAGGTCGGAAAGCACAACAAAAGATTGGATCGAGGGCTGACTTTCAATAGATTCCAGCGAGGTGGCTGTCTCACGACTGTTTTGTATCTCTCTGGGTGCTCTGGTTTCTTCCCAGCCCCAAAGACAAGCTAGTTAGTTTCATTAGTGTCCCTCTGTGCATGATGTGCAGTATGTATGTGACTTGTGATGGACTGGTGTCCTGTCCAGAACACAGTCCCGTCTTGTACCCTATATTTCCAGGATGGATTCTGTGTTACCCATTGCTCCTACTATACTTAGTACCACCATCCACGGTCTTCTCAGTGTATTGTATATGTGTTTTATCCTGTGTATTTTTTATTTATTGTTGTTGTCATTCTGTACAGCGCTTTGAGAAGCCATCTTTAAAGGTGCTATATAAAATAAAGTTTATTATTATTTTTATTATTATTATTATTATTATTATTATTACCATGACCTTTACCGAAAACAAGCAGATTTCTGATGATGAACGGATGAATGGATGGTTAGTATGTGGCAAATACATCATTTCTTTTTATGTTGCTGTGTAACTCTGTAGCATAGACTTTATCACCTTCAGAAGGTGCTGTGGGAGACACTGAATTATGATGATGTCACAGTATTTAGAAGATTTTTACATTGTAATTGTTGCCCTTTTGTTGGGAGTTACCTTCCCAAACCAAACTTTTCTCACTGTACAACTGGATAAATCTTTGTTTTGTCCAATGGGGAGGTTTAACCTTCTGTGATTTTATTATTGACCTGACCCACCCTGTGGAAATCTGTAACTTTCTGCCTGAGACATTTTGCAGTTCACTGACTTTACTGATGATGATATTGACTACATCGCTTCTCTATGCAGCCTCCTTTCACAGCAAGCAGATGTCAAGGTGACACCCCAAAATGTCTAAAATCTTCCAGAAGTTTTAAGAAACTCCCAAATGACCACAAAACTGCACAGTAGTACATTTACAGCATTTATTTTCAACATTTTTAAGACATGAATAAATGTTAAAATCATGTGTTTAATGCAAATTTGTTAAAAATTAATCATCAAAAGTTTTGTGCTCTCAGGATTGCTACGATACACCTTCTCTGAAGAAGCATCTTGATTTCATTTCAACTTCATGTAGCAGTTTTCATCACTGCCAAGAATCCTCCTAATCTTAATCTGAATCTCAGTCTGCTTGATTTATAGTTGCTTATACAGATTGTTTCCTTTTCTATACCCTTTCTTAGAACATTAAAACATAAATCAAATCAGAAAATCATAACCCTATGCTGAATTTTCTTAGAATTCAAAGTCTGAATTGCATTATCTCAAGGTAGTTAACTTAAATATGATTTCCTGATTCTTTACGACAGAGCATTCATGTGACACCACGTGCACTGTTTATCGAAGGGAGAAAGCATTATCAACCCACTTTGGTAAGGGAGATAAAAATACAGACATCTATTTGGTCATGCAACACCAGTACTACATACATGTCAGTTTTTCAGAAAAGATCTTGGACATCTTGAACTGCAAAACTACAGTACATTCATCCCAGCTATAGCATACTGTACTGTATGCCAGTTTTGTTGAAATTTTAAGAGAAAATGACTTCAAAATGTTGGAAAAAAACACAATTACAAGGCATAACAAGTATATTTTAAGTGAACAAGTAATAAGTTTATTCCACGCTGAAAAAAGAAGAAAGAAAACACAACGTTTCAGCCATGGAGCCTTCTGTCTTCTCTTTTCAGCATGGAATAAACCTATTACTTGTTCCTTTGCAGCCTACGCATGCTAACGCAGCTACACACCTGAACATATTTTAAGTGAGACTGGGAAGCTACATGTGTGAGCTGCTGAGGAATAATAAAGGTTATCTATTTGCAATTTCTACAGTTAACTGTGCTCCTTTTAAAATACAGAAGTATTGAGCAACATCACAAGAAACACCAAAGGTCCAGAAGAACACAATGTGAATTTCTAGCAAACAGTCTTTGATTCTACAGGATAGAACAACCTCCCTTCTGTCATGCCTCTTTATAGTAATGTTAAACTGAAAATGAAATGTTTCATAATTACCTTCTGCAACTTGGATTTCCTGCACTATTCAGTGGAATAAATTACTTTCAGACATGATTCTCATATCTTGTCTTCTCTGTCCATATGACAAATAATTTTAAGGTTCAGCAGTATTCAGAATGAAAAGGAAGTCTTAATCAGAAGCAAAGCTGATTTTATGGTACGAGGAGTAAGGTATTACTCCACATTTTTGTTCAAGTGTTGATCAAAGTGTTTTTGTATAAAAGAGCTGGGGGCATTTCTGAACTGAATCGAAATGTGGAGGTCAGTTCCAATATGGTGAAGTGTGAAATCTGTAATGAAATGGAATTCAGAACACTCTCAAAAGTCTTGAATTGGTTATTGAACTGCCCTTGATTTGGTTCACAACTATCAATTCCACTTCAATTCACTAAACAACTCACATTTTCCACTAAACTGTTGCTTTAATAAATCTGAGGAATAACCATAAGAGTCCAATGTTCAAAATTATAAGGGGCCCTTGTCTTTAACATATCTTCACAGTAACAAAGCCTTTCTCATCCCCATTACCTTCATTAACAGTGTGGAACATTAAAGAACTGGTAAGAATTAGAAAGTGAGCGACAAGTGTAAGGCCAAGAGGAACAGAAAGAATTGTCCCTCTGTGCAAGGTACTTACAGTATCTCCAGATTACAAGCAGACAGGCAGGTGTGCTGCAGCCAGGGCCCAGCTCGTAGTGGAAACTAAGAATTCTTATGGGTGGGTGGACATGACTGATGACACATCAGTCTCCCGCCTCAACAACAGGCATACCTGTAGTTCTCAGCTCTGCTGATATGCGTGAGGGGGGATTCCTGCCTACTGCGCAGAGTTGGTCTCGGCAGATGCTACCTCTCAAGTAAAGCAGGAGAGCCCTGAGAGGGAGGAGGATGGTGGAGGTGGTGCATTTCAAATGGGTGGCACCGTGAAGTGCAGGAGGAGTGATGACTCTAATCTCGGCTCTTTTCCACAGCCGATTCTTTGAAGAGTGTGTGATTTGTTTAGGGAAAAGAGAGAACACTCTTTTACGTCTCCTTACCTTGGATGTTTTTACAAGCATGAGGTTCTTTTTTTTTTTCTATGGGTGATTCTGATTTTATATTTACCACTGTTAATGTTAGAGGCCTGCAGAATATAACTAAATGTATTTTTGTTCCTTTATACATAAAACGTTTCTCTTTGTTCTCTTTGTTTTTAAAATGACAAGTTTACAATTGAATGGACCAGTAATGGTCTTTATGCAGGGGAGTTCAATCTTAAGAAGTAGCATTATTGTTGGGAAACAAGAAGACTGCAGTATAGGCAGTGCAGAGAGGGGTAATTTTTATAGATCTTGATTATTTATACAGTATACTGTATATGTACATGTAACCCTTCTCCTGGACAGGTGGGATTCAGGCATTGGGATTCATCTACACTGACAAATAGGCAGGATGAATTAGGAGAGGATTTAAATATAGATCTTGAGTGGTGGGGATTATGGTTTATGAAAGTAAAAGGAAAGAGCAAGACTTTTAGTCCAGGTTTACTAAAGGAAGAAAACACGGGAAAGTGAAGAAACTCCGACTTCAGGAGATGTATATTTAACTACCCCTGCATTGACTATTAGAAGTGAACTGCAGTAATGCTAGGAGGATAAGATTTGTGTTTTCAATTAAGCATACTTTTTCAATTAAGAGCAAAGCTCACAGATAAATGATACCATCTGTTTATTCAGGTGCAGAGGAAGTAATGTTTTTTATGGATAAGAAGAAAGGATGGTGAGGTGGTTAGTGATGAGCAGGGTATGTTGGACATTTTCTCAATTTTGCAAGCAAGATTGTGTTAAGCCGTTTAAGTCAATATACTGACAATATACAAAGGCAATATATGTCTTATCTCAGCAATGTTTTAAACAGGTATTGAGGATTCTTTGAAGTTTTAGATGAAATAGCCAAGGGAAATCGAACATGCTAAATATGTTTCATAAGGTTTACTCATTGTCAACTTTAGTCATAGTAAAGAAAAAATGTTACAACTTACAAGCACCTGTCATATTTTGAATTTTACATTGTTATCTTGCCAAGCAAAGTTAACCTCCAATACCTTGTGAAAAAAAGTTTTAATCATTTAATGATTGACAAAAATCTGCATGTTGTTAAGTTGTTCTGTTCAGTATTATTTCTAGTTCTTTGGTTCCAATAAAACAACAAAACAACATCATTTTCATTACTTTATTTTCTATACAACTCAATATGCTTTACTAATCATGAAATCAAACTATGACAGAGTCTCCATATATAAACATGAAAAATAGTTTGTGGTATACCGCGGTTTTACCTCTACATTTTCCAGAGGCAGTACCCAACCCTAATCAGCACCACTGCTCTCCAAACAAAATATCCCCAAGAGTCAAGACCTTGGTTTAATGTCTCTTCCAGAACAGCCCATTCAGCCAACTTTGTGTTCTACATTCTTAATTTAAAGGCTTTGGTGCAATCCCAAAGTGAACAGTTGCTGCCATTATACATGTGACGGATACACCTTTGGCTGCAATGGTCGAAGCTCTGCACAAAGTAGGTTAATGACATAGGCCCTGCTGTGCAATCACATGAACTTCCTCAGTAGAAACAGCCTAGATTATACCACATACAGAAGGCTGTCCACAAAAGCAAGGCTTTTACAGCACATAAAATACACTTTTCAAAAATCATATGCATTCAGACAAAGGTAACATGATAATGTTCTAAAAATGGCAGCAGGAAACATTTTGATTATTGGTTTTAACAATTTCAAAGCTATGAAATTGCAAACTCCATCGCATACAGTAGTTGCAAAAACAATGCCAGGCTTGATTTTTGTAGCCTGAAAACATGTACAGTACATAAGCATGTCTGTTCTGTTGATACCTTGAAAATAGATTTTATATATAGATTTGGAAAACAATAGATTGAAAGCTCTAGTCAAGTTAAAATAGAAACTGCCCACAACAATTCCATGTAACAAATATCAGAATTCAAGCATCATGTACAACAGAAATTACTACAGTATCTACTGTATGAACACAGCATACCGTACCTGTTTCTACAACTGGAATGTGCCAAGAGCTGTGGTCTTTGACCTTTGGTATCATTTAATTTGATTTTTAAGAGGCAGTCACTGTACCAGCCTGCAGTATGTTTAGTGTCATCAGACAGCAGACTGCTGTCAACCCATGTTTGCTTACTCTAAGTATTCGAGGGAACTAGAACAACAACACAAACAAACGCTGACAGACTGCCTTCTTTCAACAGATTCTGAAAGAAAAGTACTGGGAACAAAAAATAATAAGGTAGCAAACCAGCCCAAAAAAACAGCATACTGTATGTTAAATCATTTACAACTATGGTAGTTCAAAATGTACAGCTGCACAAGATCAATCATCTGCTAATAATCTAATGAACTGTTTCCTACAGTGGAAACACCAGCTGACTGAAAACCTGAACCAAAGAGAAACTACTGTATGACACTCTCTTTGCAAAAACAGATTTAGGGTGTAACATCTGG